>NC_034600.1:57567411-57587068 GCF_900095145.1 Mus pahari
TCTGTCCCAAAGCTGTGTAGCTTCTTCGGTCCACAGTCTTGCTAGTGCAGACTGGAGCCCAAGTTAACTGGAGCAAAGATGGCTCTCCTTCTGGCTCAGGCCTTGAGACTCCTCCCTGGTGGATACCCCTCTTAGGGTGGGAAAGGTGCAGGGTGACTGGAGCCAGAAACGGGATCCTTCCCAGAAGCTGTGTCCCTTCTGCAGGCCGCCCCCTCCCTGGGAATGCCCCAGAGCAAAGATGGCCCTCCCACTGGTTCAGGCCTTGAGACTCCTCCTTGGCAGACACCCCTCCTCAGGTGTGAAAGGTGCCTGATGACTGGAACCAGAAATGGGATCCCTCTCAGAAGCTGTGAGGCTTCTCCAGGCTGCCCTCTCCAGGCAGTGCACTGGAGCAAAGATGGCTCTCCTCCGGGTACCCCTAGGTTCTTTTTAATGGTTCAATAGTTACTCAAGGTTACCACCTCTTTCCCAGGTTTCAAGTAAGCATACTTTTAACCAAATTTCTTCTACCACACATCTCTATAAGAGGAAATACAAGAACCATATAACTTGTTTCCAAAGCTGGATGAATCCAGCCAGCCTCTACCATATTCAACTGAGGAAAATGAAATAAAGTTTGATTAGATGCGGCTGGCTGGCCAGTTGGAATCAGAAAGTATGAAAGCAGAGAGGAGTCTACGGACAAACAGGACATTTATGAGGCCAGGTTATTTATTAGATTCTATTATAGGAGGATGTTTAAAACTGATGTAGTTGACATAGCATCTGATTCCAACACATCGGAAAGCTTCCTCTTGTCTCCTTGGTGATCGATCACTCCTGCTGGCCTGCTCACTCTGGTGAGCCTCTGTCACTGTAGTTTCTTTCTCCTAGAAGCGTTTCCCAGTGCAACCTCACATTGTACATCATGGATATTTATATGTGAGGGGGCAAGGGTCTGGCTTCTTTGCTCTATTATCTGTGCTGTCAAGTGTTTGTCTTTCTTATTGCTGAGTATTACTCTAAAAGATGGGTATAACGTTTATGTATGCATTCTATTATTGACAGATTTCGATTATTGTGTAGTTGAGGCTATCATAGAAGACACTGCTGGAGATGATGGCGCTTAGATCTTTGCATCGATACACAATTGCTTTCCATTATATTGGGCTAATGCTAAAGAGTGGAGTGGATTAAGCCATGGTAGGTGGATAGTTACAATTTTAAGAAACTGGTAAGCCGTTCTATTATGTTTAAATTTTGTTATCCTTCCAAATTTGTTGGAATCCTAAAGCGGATGTTGCTAGGAGGTGAGGCCTTTGGAAGTTCAACCTTCACAAATGCAATGAAGAGACCCTAGAACCTGGCTCCTTATGGAAGGAAACAGAACCTAACATCATCACGTAAGCTGGAAAGCAGTCCCTCAGCAGACAGTGGACCTGCCGAGATCCTGATCTTACGTGTTTCAGCCTCCAGTGTGACGAGGATGCTTCCTCTTGGTTATGTAATAGGTTGGCAGTGTTTCCTTCTCATTCAGGATTTTAGAAATATTGCTCAGTTGTCTTCTGGCTAACTTGGCTTTGGATGAAAAGTTTGTCCTGTTCTGTTCTTTGTTCACATGTAAAATGCCTTACCTTATTTTTCTAGTTACAGGCTAGATTTCCCATTTCTTGTTTGTTTTGAGCATTTGGGTTGTGACTTAGCCTTGGGTAGTTTATATATTTCTGTGTTTGCAATTTGTTGAACATCTTGTATATATAGGTTTTTAGTCTTTTTCAGATTTGGCAACATGTCTACATGTTTGGCAACATGGTCTACATTTTGAATAGTTTATGTATCCCTCAATTCTTTTGCTCTCTCACTCTTTATAATTTATATAAAGGAAACATTGAGAACAAACATAATATATACTGTGTACTGTGTAATATGTACTGTGTAATGTGTGATATATAATATATACCATACAGTATATAATATATAATATATGATACATAGTAATATTATATATATGATATATTACATATAATACATTTATATAATATAAACTTTTTCTTGTTTATTTTAATATTTTTATATATTCAAGTTCACTGATATTGTGTTCTGCAGTGTCTAATCTACTAACAACACCATGAAATGACAGTGTTTTCTTCGTTTCTAGAAGTTTGACTTGGTTGTTTCATGTCTTACAGGTCTTTCCTTGCCATGCCTAAACTTCCTTTGCCTTTTTCTAAATAATGTAGTCACTTGACTCTCAAAATATCCTCCTTTATGAGTAATTATCATTAACAATCTCATTTTGGGGCCTGCTTCCTCCTCATTCACTTGTTCCTTTGTAATATTTTTTAATTGGATGATACTTATGGTAAACTTTACCTTAGTGGATAGTGGCTGCTTTGGTATTTTTTTAATATTCCTTTTTTAATTCTTTGCTCATTTTATTCATGCATATAAGGAATTCTAGTCATGGAATATAGAGATGACTCAGCAGTTACAAGCACTGGCTGCTCTTCCAGAGGTCTTGAGTTCAATTCCCAGCAACCACATGGTGGCTCAGAACCATCTGTAATAGGATCTGATGTCCTCTTTTGGTGTGTCTGAAGATAGCTACATTGTACTCATAAAATAAATAATATTTTTAAAAGAGGAATTCTAATCATTTCACCCCAATATCTTATATAATGCCCTTCCCTTTCCTTCTCCCCCACAATAATTTCTCTTTCTACTTTTAGTGTGTGTGTGTGTCCCACTGAATTTAATTAAGATTGTTTGCATGATCATGGATAATTAATTTCTGGTTACAAGTTAGTAACTTATAGTTCAGTCATTTGATCACTTGCTTTTTGGTTGTGTGCGACCAGGTCCAATTTTGACCTCCTCCCAGGGCAATATCTGTCTGACACTGTGGACATTACAAAGTGTTTTCCAATTTGATCAGGGGAAAGCAAGCTATTTCTAGCTACACGTCACCCCCGGCACTGTTAATCTGAACACTTTGTTTCTTGTCTTGCTTTAGGGAATTCTAATACACGTATAGGATGATTAGGATTCAGTAAAAGGAATGGAGATGAATCCTCTACAAATTTCTAGAACTCTCTACCTGCAGCGCCCTTCTCTCCTGGCAGGTTCTTCCTCTCCTGCAGCCTTTGTATGTACTGCGAGCCACTGTGGCCAGCTCCAGCTCTTGACTGCTCTCTCAGTGACGGATGAGTGAAGCATCTGAGGTTCAGGCACTCAACTGCATTGCAAGTTGTAATCGAGAAAGCTTCTCTTGACGGTAACCTAGGCAACCATAGCCCTCATTTCATTTCTTAACCTAATGTCACTGTCTGCTTTGCCTTGTTTACATAGGAAGGGCAAACTGAACGGTTGTTCTTCTGTCAAGGTTTAAGATACATATATATCCCCTTTGTAGATATTTATACACCATCTAAACAAGGTTGGGGGAGCGTCTTCACAATGTCTTCATCAAGCCACGTATCCTCCGCAATCTAAGTAGGAAACATCTGGTGTTATTAGTGAGAAAGATTGCTGAAGTACTTTAAATTGGGGCTGTTGTGTGAGATGTTGTCAACATATTATCTAGTCTTCTTAAGATTAATGCTCAGTTTGAGAGTGTACATACTATATACCAGTACTCACAATGAAACACTGTGACATAACTACTTAACACCACCCGGCCTCTGAGGAAACATGGGTGGGCTTGTGGTGGGCCTCAGTTTCCAAACCTCACCAGTGAAGAAACAACTCTTGATTTCTCTTTTTCGCTCATGTTCTGAGGTTACATGTCAGACCAGGTGGAAAAAGGACACTATGGTGGCCCTTTGAATAGACCACTGCTCCACGTACTGACTGAGCACATATTACATACAGTATATGTGTGTATGTGTAAGTACACATTCATCCTTATGTGACCAGCTACCTTTGCTTTCTTTCAGTCAATCTCTAAAGGAGAATATTTATTTCTCTAGGCAAAGGGAGAGGGACAGAGTCTAATACCTTGTCTTCCAAGGTCAGGGGTTAGAAGAAGAATTCATTTTTTTCTTTTTCTTTTTTTCTTTTTTCTTTGTTTTAGCAAAAGAGAGTGTCTGTGGGCCTCAATCATTTCTCACACTGTTCCTTGCTAAGTTATCCATCCACATACCCATCCTCTGATCAAATATTCAGCAGAAACATCTTTGAGTGATATGCAGAAATGAATAAAACATGCTGTTTACGCCCACTGCCTATAATCAGTGAGAAGCCAATCAAAAACACCTAATTAACATGAGTCATTCTGCATGAACTGCAGCTCAGCCGCCCACTTTCTAACTCATGATCAAGCAAGTTATCAAGACCTCCCCACCTCTTACATACTAATCTGGGTATCCTGTTGACATACCCTTTGCTCCTGATTTTCTCACACTCAGTTTCAAAGGCACTACGAGTCTATTCATAGAAAGATCAACCCTCTCACCTTTAAAGATGAGTTGCACCACGCTAATCTGATCATTAATCTGATCATAGGCACAGCTTTACTCTAGGAAACCATAGCTGAATCAATACAACTCTTTGATCCAGAGGCCTCTCAGGTGACCCGGTCCAGAATTTATGTGGGAGGAAAACAAATAATTGATAGTTGAGTAAGTGTTATCTGTAAGAGACAGGGTGCTAGGACACAACAAAGGAGGTCCCCGGCTGCCCTGGAGGCCATCGATCGGGCTTCAAGATGGATAAGGATGTTAGCTCTTGGCCCTCCACAGTTGTCTCACGGGCTTCACAAAAGGATGCTGGCTTTCTGTGCTGTGAAAAAAAAAATCAAAGTGCCACAAATGCTTGTCTTGTGGCCATGGAGATGAATCACAGTGCTCTCCAGCAGTGTGGGCAAACAATGTTGAAATTCACCAAGAAACATAAAGAAATCTTTAGTCTTAATCTGGGGTTATCTTCAAGGTTTATTTTTCACTATTCTATTCAGAGAGGGAAAATTCTGTTTATGGAAATGTATTCATTTCAGGACTTGTGGCAGACACTTTCACAGTTCTAAGGGAAGATCTCCAACACATATCAGTAGCACAAATGACTCTGCCATTTGGCCCCATTTTCTATCTTTTCTATATTTAGTGATAAGGAGAATCAGTTGACTAATTTGGGATACAGCCATACAATAGAACGCAACTTGGGAATTCGAAAGAACCATCGAAAGACACAGCATCTATGCATCTTACAGAGAATGGACCAGTGAGATGAGACAGATAATACTGAGCACTCACTTACGAGTAATGCGTTTATACAGAATTCTGCGAATGTGCCAGAAAGGAGATGTTAGTGTCAGGAAGCAGGACAGTAGCTGTCTGAAGTTAGGAATGATTTTACCGAATCAGGAGGAAACATCTTCTGAAGAAGCCATCTAGGAAAGAGCTGGCTTGCTACATATGTTTATTATTACTTGAGCCACATTAATGTGATCACAGCCTCACAGCTCTATACATGTGTTTTCAACACATATAAAGTTGTGTACTTTAGGGTTAGTGTTTCTTTGGCTGACAATTTACCCTAATTGTATTATTTACAAAGTGGATACTTACTAAACTTATTATTGCTGCCTATGCTTTCAAGTTTCTTGGGGGACACAATTAACATTCCGGTCTCAGGGATCCCAGGGGCATACCCAAATCCAGTAATACCAGGGAGTGACTCTCCAGGACCAGGACAAGATGTTCTGATACTTAGCTGGTCCCTCTTCTGAGGACTCTGCTCACAACCCCATGTGACTCTGAGGTTTCTGGTCCAGTGTGACGTGTTGAGAGAACATTAAAAGTGTAGCAAAGAAAGGCTGAGACCTTCCTCCGGCTCTTCCATCTCGTCCTACGTTCGATCCCTCTGTGATGGAACTTCTCATCTGTTTGGATTTCTGGGACACTGTGCTGCATTTACTGGTGGGTGGACTTACTGTTTCTTAACTGGGAAACAAAAATCTCTGGTGTAGTTTCCATTTTTGTCAGTCATGTTTCTGGGCCTTGAGAGGCAGGCTTCTTCCATTCTGCTTACCTGTTGGAGCTGACGAGTTGTCTACATTCTTAGAAACTCCCCTCACTCCTGACGAGGGTACATCCATTCCCCACCTATCTCACTGGCCTCCCTACCTCACTTGCGGTCTTCTTTACCATTCGTTTTTATTTCTCAGCATTGTAAATGAGAACAAAGTCATGCAATTTGCAGGAAAGGGGATGTACCCAGAGGTAATCACATTAAGCAAATTAAAGCAATTGCAGAAAGACAATATGGTATGTTTCTTTTTATTTATTATTTGTGATTCTCTAGAATATGATGGAAAACATGTTAAACATCATATACATATACAAGTACACATACGTATACATATTTCAAAAAGCTTGAAAAAGTAAATTAGAAAATAAGAAAGAACCTCTGGGTTCAGTCATTGTATGTCCTCATTCTCTGCTAGCTCCTCTTTGCCAGAAATTTCACTAATATTCATGGGTACCGTTCTTACCCACATTCCCATTATGACTTTCAAACATATTCCTCAAATCTGGAACTTCCTCTGAAAACCACTGGGAACATCCACCAGCCCAGCTGATCCACCAGCCCAGCTGATGTTTCTTTTCAGGCCGCCGAGACTTATCTTGAACCTCTTGTGTTCCCCTATCCACCAGACATCTCACATCTCCCATCTTTCCCATCTCCATTACTGATAACTCTAAACCTTACGATCACGATCACCAAGGACTTGTTGGTCACCTGTGACTTCTTGGTTTCCTTCTGGCACATATCCACTTCTATCAAGACTCCATTCGTAACTGAGTAGCCAAAGAGATCCCTTTAAATGTTAAGCCAGTTCTCGTCAACCCCTGTTATCTCGCTCTCAGTGTTGTTCAGGCTTGCTCAAGGTAAACACCAAGGTCTCCGTGACCCTCCCCTTCCGTTGCCTCTCTGCCCAACCTCTCTAGCCACTCCAGATTGCTGCTTTTCCTTACACTGTTCAAGCTTCTCCCTACATTGATGATACTGTTTCCTCAGCTTCAGATCCCTATTTAACTCAGATTATTATTTCCATTAGTTTTCTGCTAATATCTTATTAGAGAGGACATTCTTGTCCCTCTTAAGTAAACTACAAATGTATTCTTTCAATCATTCTTTGTCCTATGATATTTAGCCTGCTTGGTGATGATATTTCTGGTTAGCAGCCTGGGTACCTTCACTCACTTGTCAAGAGGCCGTCCTATCCCTAAGCTGTACTACAGAGCAATTGTGATTAAAAACTGCATGGTACCGGTACAGCGATAGACAAGTAGATCAATGGAATAGAATTGAAGATCCAGAAATGAATCCACACACCTATGGTCACTTGATTTTTGACAAGGGAGCTAAAACCATCCAGTGGAAAAAAGACAGCATTTTCAACAAATGGTGCTGGCACAACTGGCGGCTCTCATGTAGAAGAATGAGAATAGATCCATTCTTATCTCCTTGTACAAAGCTCAANTCTAAGTGGATCAAAGACCTCCACATAAAACCAGAGACACTGAAATTGATAGAGGAGAAAGTGGGGAAAAACCTCGAAGATATGGGCACAGGTAAAAATTCCTCAACAGAACACCAATGGCTTGTGCTGTAAAATCAAGAATTGACAAATGGGACCTCATAAAATTGCAAAGCTTCTGTAAGGCAAAAGACACTGTCAACAAGACAAAAAGGCCACCAACAGATTGGGAAAGGATTTTTACCAATCCTAAATCTGATAGAGGACTAATATCCAATATATACAAAGAGCTCAAGAAACTGGACTCCAGAAACTCAAAAAACCCCATTAAAAAATGGGGTACAGAGCTAGATAAAGAATTCTCAACTGAAGAATATCGAATGGTTGAGAAACACCTGAAAAAATGTTCAACATCCTTAGCCATCAGGGAAATGCAAATCAAAACAACCCTGAGATTCCATCTCACACCAGTCAAAATGGCTAAGATTAAAAATTCAGGTGACAGCAGATGCTGGCGAGGTTGTGGAGAAATAGGAACACTCCTCCATTGCTGGTGGGATTGCAAGCTTGTACAACCACTCTGGAAATCAGTCTGGCGGTTCCTCAGAAAATTGGACATAGTACTACCGGAGGACCCAGCAATACCTCTTCTGGGCATATACCCAGAAGATCTTCCAACTGGTAATAAGGACACATGCTCCACTATGTTTATAGCAGCCTTATTTATAATAGCCAGAAGCTGGAAAGAACCCAGATGTCCCTCAATAGAGGAATGGATACAGAATTTGCACAATGGAGTACTACTCAGCTATTAAAAACAATGAATTTATGAAATTCTTGGGCAAATGGATGTATCTGGAGGATATCATCCTTAGTGAGGTAAGCCAATCACAAAAGAAGTCACTAGATATGCACTCACTGATAAGCGGATATTAGCACAGAAACTTAGAATACCCAAGATACATTATGCAAAACAGAAGAAAACCAAGAAGGATGACTACTGGGTGGATACTTCATTCCTCCTTAGAATAAGGAACAAAATACTCATGAAAGGATATAGGTACAGAGTCAAAATTTAGAGCTAAGATGAAAGGATGGACTATCCAGAGACTACCCCATTCGAGAGTCCATCCCATCATCAGCCACCAAACCTAGATACTAATGCTCATGCCAGCAAGATTCTGCTGAAGGGACCCTGATATTGCGGACTCTTGTGAGGTTATGCCAGTGCCTGGCAAACACAGAAGTGGATGCCCACAGCCAGCTATTGGATGGAACACAGGTTCCCCAATGGAGGAGCTAGAGAAAGTACCCAAGGAGCTGAAGGGGGCTGCAACCCTGTAGGTGGAACAACAATATGAACTAACCAGTACCCCCTGAGCTCGTGTCTCTAGCTGTATATGTAGCAGAAGATGGCCTAATCAGCCATCACTGGGAAGAGAGGCCCCTTGGTCTTGTAAACTTTATATGACCCAGCACAGGGCAAGGCCTGGGCCAAGTAGTGGGAGTGGGTGGGTAGGGGAGCAGAGGTGGGGGGAGGGATATAGGAAACTTTTAGAATAATAAAAAAAAAAAAAAAAAAGAGGCTGTCCTATGTTGATGTGAACAGTATTCTCTAACCCCATCTCTGTGCCAGCACCATCATGTGGTAGATTGTTACAAAGAGTGAGAAGTCACAAGATTGCAGAAAGTTGGGGAGAGTATGGAGCAAGAGGCCTTTGTGCGTTTCCCAAACTCCAGCATTTCCCAAATGTCTTAATGCAAATCAGAAATCAACAAGGTTATCCCTCCATAATCCAGATTATCACAGCAGGAATGTAATGGTGATGCAACCATCACCCCATCATCTGTCCCCTTAGTCCCTTTACCAGTTTCATTAATTGTCCCAACAATGGTCTTTGTGACAACAGGGCGTAATTCAGAGTTATGTGTGACATTCAGTTGTCTAATTTCTTTTCTTTTTCCATCTGGAAAAATTCCTTTTGAGTTTTTGATTTTCCTTTGACTTTTATGGCCTTGAAAGAAAAAAAAATATTCCGGTTCTTTTGTGCAATGTCCTGTGATTTTGGTACGTTTAATGTTTCCTCCCTGTGAGACTTGGGTTACGTGGCTTTGGTAGTGAGAGTATGTACCTGACTCTGGTCGTCTCCTGGCAATCCAGCAGGAAGGATGCTGCTTCTACTCCCTGCATTCCTGACTGTGTTTATATCCTTAGCATGCTGGAGGTGATGTCTTCTAGACTTTTCTGGCCTCCCAGTATACCTTGGCCTAGTAAATTAATAAATATCTGAGAGGATATAGCTTAACACCTCGTGAAGTTTCCAATCGTCGACAGCTTTTCTGTTCACTCTTGTACTTGGGTCACTGCGGACTGTGAGTTACTTTTGGTCACTATTGCAAGTTTTCTGCTGAAACTTCCTGATGCTTGGTGAATGGCATCCCTTTTATACTGGCTCCTGTGCCCCGAGATCATCTCATCTTCAGCCTCGCTTCTTGGGCTTTTGAGAAGGTGCATCCATTTTCTAAGGCTCAGTGTTAGACACCTCTCTAAGGAGCACCAGCCCTTTCAGCAGAGAACAGTAGTTAGGATCTGTGATCGGCTATGCTCTTTGCTCTGATGATCTTAAGCAGACAGGTTTAGGGAATATACTTATACATACATGCACGCACGTAATTCTATGCACAGTCCTGTTTTTCATTTCCATATGCACTTACATTCATGGCATCATTTGCTAGCCCATGCCAGCACCTATATTCCCATCTCAGGGCTCATTTCACTTTTAACTCTGTTCGTATTATACTTCTTTTCACTGTCAGTGTGAATGTTGGTTGCTGCTGCTCCTATTATATATCCTTACTTCACCTGTCTTTCTGTATGCAACTAATCGTAGTTATCAGTTGTCACCACAACCCCACCTATTTTTGCCCTGCTCCAGAACATCATCCCTCAGATGGATGCTCTGTTCACACTGCTCACTCCCGGATGATGCCCTGTGTTGTGCTGGGACAGCTGCCTCATTCATACTGCCTGGACTCTGACACCTTGCCACAGGCTTCCCCTTGTCTTCCTTTTACCTTCCTTGGCCTTCTGGCTGATCTCCGTGCTGGTGTGGTTTGTGTCAGCTTAACACAAGCTGCAGTCATTGGAGAGGAGGGAACCTCAACTGAGAAGATGCCCAACAGATAGGGTTGTAGGCAAGCAGCATTTTCTTAATCAGTCACTGGTATGGGCGGGCAGAGTCCTTTGTGTGTGGGGCCGTCCCTGGTCTTGATGGTGACAAGTGATAACTGTGATTAGTTTTCTTATAGAAAGCAGGGTGATCAATTAAATATCTTCATAGATACACCAGCGGTTTCTATGGTCATTCTAAAGTCTACCAAGTTGACATTTAAGATTAACCATCACAAGCATGTTCTTAAGTTCCCTGTCTTTGTACCACTTCTGAATATCCTCATTTTTATTTATTTTATTCAACTGTGTCACAGAATGCACTTATTATGATTTGATATAAAAGTTTCATTGATGGACAGTTGCCTCAAATGTGAGCTAATATAAACCCATCCTTTCCAAATGAAGAAGAAAAAAGAAGGAGGAAGAGGAGGAAGAGGAAGAGGAGGAAGAGGAGGAGGTAGGTTGAGCAAGTTGTGAGGAGGGAGCCAATAAACAGACCTCCCCTGCCCTTCATGGTCTCTGGATCAGCTTCTGCCTCTAGGTTCCTGCCCTACTTGAGTTCCTGTCCTGACTTCCTTTGATGATGAACAGTGATATAGGGAGGTATAAGCCAAATAAATACTTTCTTTCCCAAGTTGCTTTGATCAAGGTGTGTGTGTGTGTGTATGTGTGTGTGTTTGTGTGTGTGTCTGTTTAATCACAGCAACAGTAATCCTGAATAAAACAATTTACTGCAGGCGTTATCACCTGACCAGCCTAGCTTAGATTTTATTTTGGTTAGTCTTAAATGGTGTGCAGGTAGACACTGGTTTCAATATACTGCAGCACATTTACCTAAAACCATACATTCTATTTGAAGTGTGCTGTTTACTAAAGCCAAGAGTATGTGTTTCATTAATCAGGGTCCCATAGCCTTTTTAGCCATGTCTTTCAAAAGGGCATTGCTATGGCATTGATTTCATCAATTAAGCTAATTATAGCATCAAAAGGATGATCCATTCAGAAAGGCACTGCTCAACTGCGAAGAGCGGAAGCTTTATATAATCTGCAACAAATAGATTACAGGGTTCTCAAGCTGATTTGGGAATACGAACTCTCTGCCGTTGGCAATGTTTTCTGAAATCTGAAAGAATGGTTTCTGTTGGTGATTGACCCACTTAACCCATTCAAAGCAATTAGTTGGAAGAATAAAAGTGAATTGACACTCCTGAAGGTTCCAAGGATCAATTCCCTACCTCCTCCCAAGGACCACAGAGAGGTTTAACAAGAAAATCGTGGTTGAGGCAGGGTTTGTGGTGTTGACAGATGTGAAGTGTCTTGTGGCATAATCATTTGCAATACTTAAGGACCAAGTCATGGTGATGGTGATGATGATGATGACACTCACACATATGGGTGTGCATGTGTGTGTCTGTGCATCAGTTTCCTTTGTCTTTCCAGTGTTAAGGACCATGATAAACCTGAAAGATATAGTGAACTAATTTTCTTGTACTTCAGCCATATTGTATACTATTAAAAAGTTCTAACGAAGGGGGCTTTTGGAAAGGCACCCTAAGTTTTTGTCATAATTAATTCTTATACTGGAAATACTTTAAAGTGATGAATTAAATTACTCCCTGTTCTGGTTAGCTCTTGTCCACTTGGCAGAAGCTGGAGTCATCTGGGAAGAGTGAACCTCAGTTGAAAAGATGCTTCTCTCAAATAGCCTGTTGGCAAGCATGCGGGGCGTATTCTTGATTAAGAATGTATGTGAGAGGGTCCAGCTAGCTCATGGTGAGTGCTGCTCCTCAGGAGACGCTCACGGGCATATGAGAAGGCAAGATCAGGACTCAAAAGCACATAAGAGTGCTTTGACATCTTGTTTCAGAAACAAATCTCTATTCCAGCTATCCAAGGGCATGGGAGCCAGAGATTTTTGGTCCTCAGAAAACATCTGGTTGTTCTTAAAAGCAAAAGAAAACAAAGAGGAGTAAAAGGTATGTGTATATGAGGTGTGTGTGTGTGTGTGTGTGTGTGTGTGTGTGTGTGTGTGTGTGTGTGAGAGAGAGAGAGAGAGAGAGAGAGAGAGAGAGAGAGAGAGAATTAAAAGAATATGCAACACACAGTTCAGCTCAAAGCATTTTTTAATGACCTCATAAATACATATCTGGCAGCCAATGGTGCCTACTAAATTTCATCTATTTTGGCTCAGGATGTGAACTTGCTACCTCCTATACATGATAGGAATAGAGGCTCAGCAACTCAGTTCCCTGTCTTCCTTATCATGACATACGATGTCAAAACTACTACATCATGGCTATACTATATGGCCAGGAGAGCTGAAGGTTGCAGATAGAATCAGAGATGTTAGTCAACTCCAGAGACGATCCCTGGCGAGGGTGATGGGCAGTGTTCTTGGAAAGGCAGACGAGGGGGGACATAGAAGACAGAGAGTCAACCAGCCACTGCTGGCTTCGAAGACAGGGGAGAAGAGCTGGGAGCTAGAGAATTCCAGGAGCTTGAAGCTGAAAGAGGCCAGAGAATAGATTTTAAGACAGCTAGAAAGGAATTCAGCTTCTTGATTTCTGCCCAGTGAATTCTGTTGCAGATCTCTAGAACTTAAGACAGTAAATCTGTGTTGTTTTAAGACAGTAAGTTTGTAAATTTCCACTAGCAAAGCACAGGAACCAGTGTCCCCCAGAAAGCCTCGATAGCTATGTTTCCCAGTGTGAAGTCCTTTGGACTTTCCATCTCGGGGGGGGGGGGGGGGGCTTGCGTTTTGGGTCCCTGGGGATGATTTGGCTGCCCTGACCCAATGCAAGATCACCTAGTAGCCAGACATCTTGCTGAAGGCATGTGATTGGCTGTCAGCCAAAGAGTCCTCCATATGTGAGGCCAAATCCCTTCTGAATGGAATAAGGCGTGCGCGCGGGGGTGGGGGGGTGGGGGTGGTGGTGTGGGGGGTCTGTTTCAACCCAGAGGTAAAGAATTTTGGCTGGGTTATCCTGGACCATTCTCAAGATGCCTGGTAACTCCTGCTTTCTGGCATTCTCTCGCTGAGGAGAAAGTGAGTATCTGAATGGATACCCCAACACACACACACACACACACACACACACACACACCACACTGCTGCAGCTGCCGCTGCCTATGCTCAAGGCGAGCCCTGTTGGAGCTGAAATCTTCCTCCATGTTGCTAGTGTGTGGCTGGTGGATCTACTGAGAGAGATGGGCTTTGAAAAGAAAGCAGGCTCTGACCTGCAGCCACAGAAGGCCTCCCAAGCACTTGATCCATGTACCCCATCCTGCAGAGGAAGATGCTTGTCCAGGGTCAAGACAGAAGATTAGCTTGGATCATTTCCTGTGTGACTTGGCAAAGAGAAAAAAATTGCTTATTAGTTGTTAAGTGGAAATCTTAGCCTGCCCTGGAAGAAGAGTCCAGCGGTTTCTAGTGGGTGGGGAGTCTTGACAGAATAGGGTGCATTCAGGGTCTGGGAGAGGCTAAGAAGGATGCTGACGAGGGTCCCCTCTGGCCCATAACTCACCATTTGTAAGTACATTTCATCCCGTGTAAGGGAGATGGGAAGTGTTGTCCTAGGAGCCTCTGACTGGCTCTTACTCTAGTTTCTTCCTGGCCAGCTGTCTAGGGTCTCCCCTATTTGGCCCGCATGCCCAGGCTCTGAGCCCGGAGGGAGGAGCTTGAGGGAGGAGGGCGGGCGTCCCCAAGGAAAATGTGTTAGCTGGCTGGAGGCCTGGCGGGTGGGGAAACAGAGGGGTGGGGATCTGGGGTGGGCTGCGCCCCTTGGCTCTGACCCAGTCCACGCTCTGGCCCGCAGGAAGCAGAGGCTGTCAGCTCATTCACTCCCCTTTCAGGACAGGGAGAGAATAAAAGCTCTCTGGTCCCGCCCGGCTTCAAAAAGCCACTAGAGCCTCCTGGTCAGCTTGCGGGCCGCTCCCTTCTCACGCCTGGACCATGCCCCGCTGCGGGTTTCTGCGAGGCCACAGGCGAGCACTCGATATCTGCAGCTGAGCGCTAAAACTTTTAAAACTTTTCTTCTCCCCAACAACTGAACCATGCCATGTGCTCGGGGGAGCTGGCTGGCCAAGCTCTCGATGGTGGCTCAGTTTCTTAACTTTGGGGCTTTTTGCCACGGGAGACAAACTCAGCCCTGGCCGGTTCGCTTCCCAGACCCGAGGCAAGGTTAGTGGCATTTCTTTATTTGTTTTTCAAACAGTGGGGTAGGACAGTGGAACTTGATCTGTCCCCTTCCCCCACCAGGCAGGGCTGAACTCTAAGCCTTCTGGCCTGACTAAGAAAAACTGGGTTGTGTGCTCAGGCTCGGATTTCCCTCTGTCCTAGGGCTTAAGGGTATTTCTCTGCACACTCAGGGGTGACAAGACGCTCCCCGACCCCCTCCCCTCCACTTTCCGCTTCCCCCCTTTGCAGACTGTGACATGGGAAATTATTTTTATTAAAGAGACCCAGCTGGTCGCGGACAGTCATGGCAAATGTTTCTTTCATTTAAAACTTCATTTTAAGTCTGGAAGGGTAGAAATTTTATTTCGGCCTCCTGCTGAGCACACTTGGCTGTGTTTTGGTTTCCTGGAAAGATCTAGGGTTTTGTTTTTTTCAAATGACATTCCTACTGGGGAGAAATTTGCCTCCCGGGGACTCATGGTTGTCTGTCCTGCTTCGCAGTCTTTTCTCTGTCTAAATTTAGTGATCCATGCGTGTATTCTGAAAGAAAGCACTGGGAGACTGGGAAGATAGTTTATAATTGTATTCACTCCTCCTCCTCCTCCTATTATTATTATTATTGTTGTTGTTGTTGTTGTCGTCATCAACATCATCATCGTCATCATCATTCATAATGTCTAGGGCAAAGTGGTGCTGTTGCTTTTGTTTGTTTGTTTGTTTGTTTTAAATTGAACTTAGAAGAGTTTCCTGTTCAGAGGGGGGGGGGGTGCTGGGAGACTTGGGGAGATGGGGAGTGTCTGAGCTCAGGGATGGCCTGCCAGCCCCTCCCACCACCGACAATGCCCTTCTGGGGCTCTGGTACTATGGCTACCATGCCTAGTTTACAAATGGGGACACTGGAACTTGAGGACCTTATGAGCTTAACTGTGAAGCACAGTTTTGAGCCAGGTATCCTACTTAAAATCATGCAGCCATAGAATGATAGCAATAGCAGGGATAATGCACACACACACACACACACACACACACACACACACACACACACACACATGCGCGTGCGCGCACATGCACACACGCACTTGTCCATGTTTAAGGGATTGCTAGCAGCGTGTTTTGCCCACTCTGCAAAGTGAAATGCTGCGGGAGAATTCCTCTGTGGTGACTTAGAGAGTGACCAGATGCAAATCCCTCTTTCCCTTTGCTTTGCTTGGAAGCCAGAGTGGGCAAACACTGGGGTTAGATGTCAGTCAGCCAGCACTTGCTTGTGTAAACGGTCCAGATACCATCTCAAGCCCCCAAGTTTAAAATAGCAGCTTTTGTTGTTCTTTGAAAAACAGTGCCTTTGTGAAAGGTCCCTGCTCTGGGGCAGCACAAAGCCCGCCAGAACTTCCCTGGGCACGCACAGGAGATGATTTCCTTCAAAGACACCTTCTCCTGGGTGAGCTTTCCGGCTCTGCTTGCTTCACATATTTGTAAGGGAAAATTCATCCTGGTGTACAGCAGACACTGCTGGGTCTGCCTCGATGCTCTGGAAAGTGGGCTATGACTCTTTTTCCCTAGTGACCTTTGGGGGGATATGCTCAGAGCAATTGATATTCAAAAGTAGCTTTAAAGTCCACTAAACTTATTAACCATGCAGATGTATTTCGATTAAAAAAAAATTCCTTCGGTTTTTAAAAGCATTAATCGTTTCATCAGCCTTCATTAACACACTTACAAGTAGTTCATTCTTTAAGCGAAGAAGAAATTTCTCTGTGGATTTCCATTAGAACTGAGGGGCAGGGGAGGGGAGGGGAAGTGAGGAGAAGGGAGGGGAAGGAAGGGGAGAGCTGGAGAGGAGGGGAGAAAGAGGAGGGGAAAGGAGAAGGGAAGAGAGAAGAAAGAATAGGGGAAGGGAGAAGAGGGGAGGGAAGGGAAGAAGAGCTAGAGATGAGGGGAGAAAGAGGAGGGGGAGGAGAAGAGAGGAGAGAAAAGGGGAGAAGAGAGGAGAGAAGAGAGAGGACAGGAGGTGGGGGAGAGCCAGAGAGGTGAGGAATCATGGCAATACAGTCTAAAGCTTCCCAGGAGTGAACCTGGGTTGGACCCCGAGATGACCAACCTTCTATTTCTGCTCTGAAAGGAGTTTTGAATTGCACCCAAATTCTAAATATTCAGAGTTGCAAATTCAGAGATGATCCCCCCCCCCACCTCATCCTTATTTCCACAAACCGGGTGCATTTACATGTACGTATTGAACAATCACAAAATTCAATGTAGCCAGGAGGTTGGAGGGATTCTTGGAGCAGCTCACAGTTGCAAAGGGGTCTGCACGCGCATTAACCTTGCGTGATCTTTCTAGTTCTCAGGTTTGCACAGAATCACGACTTTAGTTCTGTGCTGGGCTATGGAGTTCAGTCCTGGAGCACCTGCTTAGCATGTGGGAGACTCTGGGCTCCAGCGTCACAAAGACATAACTAAAGAAAGGTTTTGGTACCCAGAAAGAGTGTGATGACAATTCTAATCCTTTCCAGGACAGACTGAGCTAATTCTGCAGAGCTCTTTTCCCATACCACTCAGTCGGTGTAAGGATGTGTTGTGACTTCTCCAGTGTTTCTTGATTTATGACTAAATATCAAAACAATAAGACTCTTGGTTTTGCACACAACACGTTTCCTCTCTTACACAACCAACAAGGGCCCCCAGATTTAGTTTTCTCAGTACAGATGCTTTCTGACATGTGATGTGGTCAGAAGTTGAAAACACTGTCGTCTAAAATACCCCTTAACACACCCAACATGCGCCACATCATAGCTTAGCAGAGCTGAACGGCTGTGCTGTAGTGCATGGGTGGTCACGTGGATCACATGGCTGACTGACTTCTAGATCTCACTCCTTCTGCCAAGATCCACAAAAGTAGCACGCCCAACATATCTCACCCAAGAAAGGATCAAAATTCAAAGTTAATTGCCTTTGTAACATTATAGAGTGGGAAACGAGAAATAAGGCTCTGTCAATCAAAAGCCACCTACGCTGTCTTCAAGCTACCGGTCAATTCCGTGTTCTGTGTTTGGTGATGTGGTGATATCTGCAGGGCATGTACTTTATCACATGTTGGAAACGGGCCCTGGGCACATATAGACTTATAGACGATCATGGAGAAAAATCTATTATAGTTCGTTTCCACAATGTGGAAACAAATCTACAAGAAGGCAATTACTCTAGTGTTGTTATTGTAGGGAATGATTTCTCAGTGATGTCACTTTGTGTAGTTTATAATAAATTATCTGCTCAGTTATACATTATTATGCAGTTACTGAGCAAAGGGAATCTCCTATGGCATATTTTACAGTTTCGAGAGGACTTAGCAATGTATGTTGCTTTCTATAGTAAAATGGTTGTGCAGTGAGAACAACCTATTTAAGGTAATTATGGAAATAAGCCTCTATTACAGTATTTTACCATCTTTTTAATAAAGAGTCTAAGACATTCAACTACTATTAATAGAAATAATTGAGGATAAATATAGATGTGCCTGCCCTCTTTAGCAACAGTCACACCAAAATTGGAGCTATAGAGAAAGGACAAGCTTGGTTGTCATGCACTCACTCATGGGTTAGTCCCTAAATCAATATCCAGATTTCACCTAAACTTCATGGGGACAGGTGAAGTTCTCACATCATCCTTTTTTTTTTTTTTTTTTTTTTTTTTTCTAAGCTGAAGGCAAATGACTACGCCATGTTCTGTCTTCTTACACTGTGGTATACCCGCAGGCTGCTCTGGGAAGACTCTTTTAAAACTATACATTTCAAGTAACCAAAGCTTGTGGTTTAGCTTTTCAAATCTCACTTTAATTAAGGCTTATCATTCCCCACAAATCCCTATGTAGGCTGAGCTATAGTTCTATTCTCTCAGTGTTCTGACCTTCTCCCAGTCTTAATGATACCAAGTGAATATTTGGTGGTCTGTAGTAGACCTTCCCCCCAACCCCAGAGGCAGTGTGGACAGATCTTAGAAGTGAGTTCTGCACTCAGATTTCACAGGTGTACATCCGAGCCTCTCCCTTTTGTCTTAGATGAAAGGAGAAGGCAAGGAACATTTATCACTCCCTTTCTGTTTCTATCACAAAATACCTGAGCTGGTTGATGTATACAGCAAAGAGGTTTATCCAACGTACAGCAGCATCTTTTGTTGGACCAGACCTCATCAATTAAGGTTTCCTAAGGAACCCCAGTCGTCTTCAGGTCCCTTCCTCCCCAGTGCTAGGGTGGTAAGTGGACACCACCATACCAGCAATTTTACATAGATGCTAGAGGTTGGAGTCTGGTCTTCCTGCGCTCAACTGACTGAACTACCTCCATAGTGCCCCTCCCCCAGGGAATTTCTTTTGAGAGAATTGGTCAGTATCTTTATAGTGACTTTATCTGAGCACGAATACCAGATGACAGTTACCGCCAGCTGAGTTAGACCTTCTCTTCTTTTTCCTCATGCTGTTCCCCAGTGTGCCAGCCTTTGCTGAAGTAACAGTAGTTAAGAGCAATGGGCAGGGATGCTCCAGCTGTATCTATCCCAGCCTACCTAGCTATTCTGCTCTTAACTCAAGTCTGAATGTGGAAGGGCAGGAAAGTGCCAATCCTGGATTGGTCCAGATGTTTCTGGAGGAGTGAATGGGAAGTAGTGTGTACGTGAGGACAAATGGTCATACTCTTCAGTTCATAGACCACTGCGCTATCATCATTAATTTGTTGACAATGGTTTTTCTCATTTTTTCCTTTTTCTTTGTCTTTGTCTTTTTTTTTTTTTTTTTTTTTTTTGTCTTATTATATGTAAGTACACTATAGCTGTCTACAGACACTCCAATGAGCTCCATATG
>NC_034600.1:57587090-57598054 GCF_900095145.1 Mus pahari
ATGGTTTTTCTCATTTTTTCCTTTTTCTTTGTCTTTCTTTTTTTTTTTTTTTTTTTTTTTTTTTTTTTTTTTTTTTTTTGTCATCATTCCCCATGGAAAACCCTTCAAATGAGCTCCATATGCAGTTTTAGTTTGGGAAACTTAATAGTTCATGTGTGGGGATTAGTGTGTGTGTGTGTGTTTGTGTGTGTGTGTTCCATTAATACCAGTAGCCCTGTGTGAACTTTTCTTGCTTTTCATTAAACAGTGTTTATAAGATTTGTCCCTATGTGGTTTGTGCTTAAGTGTTGCAGTTAGAACAGGCCTGGACATTTTGCACATTAAAAAGTTAAGACTCATGATTACTTCCTGAAAGCAGACAGTCTGTGCTCTGACTCATATTGCATTGAAGCCTGAGAAGAATAGGTCCAAAAAAAAATTAGGTTTGAAGGGATTTGTTTGTGAGGTAAATCTCCTTGTTGACTCCCATCAAGTCCAGTTCCTTCAGTGACCAGTACCGTGGCTATTTGCTGACTCGTCATCATGCGACAGAAAGACTCTGATATTGAGGTTCTGTCTTGGACAGTATCAGGAAATACATAATATAATAAAGAAAAGGCAGTATGGAAAGCAAGTAAGGGCCTGAGCTTTGAGAGGAAGGAAATAGGCCTTCAGTCGCCTGGGGTGTTAGGAGAATGGAGGATAGCGAGACTGCCTTTTCCTCTGCGGTAGAGTCTTGCTGCGTAATTCAGAATTGTCTCAAATTCTCCATCTTCTAGTTTATCCTCTGTAGGGCCACCATACCCAGTGCCTTGACTTTCATTCTTTGATCTTAAAGCATAAATGGGATTTTGATGGAATGCAGAAGACCTTTTAATGGTGAGAATACTATGGACAGTGTAATGAATGCGAGGAGGTTTCAGGTTGACTCTTCTATCGGTCTCCTCCCCTCCCCGAGTCGTTTCCTCTTCATATATATTAAGTCAGTTACATATTAAAACCCCACGTCTGTGTATGAATCCTACTACACCACAGGCCACCCTGATGCTGTCATAGGTGTGAGGTTTGTTGAGGTTTATCAGGGATCATGTGTGATGTGTATTTAGAATGTTCTGTGACCTGACATACGTAGCTGGAAGTGCTTGAGGACTGGAACACCGCAAAGCTCTGTAGTTCACATCAGTTAATAGGCAATGTCCTATTTGGCATGCTGATCCCAACTTCTTTCCTCAGAATATTCCTCTTGGATTAAATGAAGCGCATCTTGAGTTGACCGCGATAGAGTGACTGATATCCACAGTTCTATGGTGGGTCAACTCAGACTGCCACACGCACTGAGGACAGAAGCCAGGCACATGTTAGATGCTCAGAAAGTTTCCTGTTGTCAGTGTGCGGGCGGTGGGAGAGCTTCTAAGCTTTAAACCAGTGGTGGTTTTGCAAGCAGCGAGCTGCCGTCTCTCAGCCCCCAATGGGAGTGGGTTTGTCTTGCGTCCGCTCAGCCTGGGTCTCTGACTTTTCTTCTGTTTCCTTTTCTTTCAGAACATTTTATCAAGTCCCTGCCAGAATACCACATAGTGAGTCCAGTCCAAGTAGATGCTGGTGGCCATGTTCTGTCCTATGGCCTGCATCACCCTGTCACTAGCAGCAGGAAGAAGAGAGCCTCAGATGGTTCTGGGAACCAGGTGTACTACAGGATTTCACACGAAGAAAAAGACCTGATTTTCAATCTGACGGTCAACTGGGAATTTCTTTCCAACAGCTATGTTGTGGAGAGGAGATATGGGAACCTTTCCCATGTTAAGATGGTGGCTTCCTCAGGCCAGCCCTGCCATCTCAGGGGCACAGTTCTGCAGCAGGGCACCACGGTCGGGATCGGGACAGCAGCTCTCAGTGCCTGCCAAGGACTGGTGAGTATCTGACCCTTCATCTCCCTCTTCTGCCCCATGCCTTATTCTGTAAATCCACTAGTAACAGGTTACCAGGGGACTGGACATATGCTAATTGAGCCCTGTGGTGGGGATAGCCCTGGCCTCCAAAGGAGTTAGGAGAAAGTAGATGCTGGTAAACATTTATGAAGTGCAGAGAATAAGTGGGGACAGAGGTTTTGAGGGCAGAGAGAACAACTTGGAACAAAACAGGAAAAACAGAAGTGGGTTTGAGTTGGTCTTTAGTCTCCCAGGAAGCGCTAAGTGTTACCTGCTTGGTTGACACTGTCTCTCACTCTGATTCCCACTGAGCAACCATGTTACTAATACTGGCTTGTGGCTGTTAGGATGTAACAGTTGAGTACAGAGGCTTGACCATCAGACTTGTGTCTTGTTTTGTTTTGTTTTGTTTTGTCTCCACCTGTAAAATGGAGGCAATAAGAACTCAGGCTCAGAGCAGGGATTGGAACCAATGCCACAACATGTTGTTTTAATAAAGTTTTATTGAAACATATTGTAGCCAACTGCTTACCTGAGATCTGTGGCCACTTTTAAACTACACAGTATAAGTGAGCAGTGGGGATAGGGATCTTATGGCTCTGAAAGCTGAAAGTACCATCTGCCTTTCATGGAAAAGTCCTCCCACTGCAGATGTAGAACATTCTAAGGATCAAAGTGAATTAATACACAGCCAACTCTTAGAAGAATGTTTAGTAAATAACTATATTCAGTAAAGTTTATCTCCCCCCTGCCCCTCCGCTTTTAACATACTAAAATGCATGGTTTGGGATGTGCCTTGTATAAAGTCCTTCTCCATCTTTTTTTTGAGAGAACATGTGAGGATGCTTAGAAGTGCTGTATAGGTTTCTTGTACACTGCATCTCCAAATGAGACAAAATTTGTTTTTCGAAATCTGAACTCTTGTTTACTCTTGTTTACTCTTGTTTACTCTTGTGCTGTGGGATCACATAGTAGAGCCTAGCATGCTTGAGACCCTGGGTTCAATCTCTAATACTGGTAGACAAATATAAGATTGTAGAAGATTGATCCCTTTACCCCCTTACTAATAGCTGCAACCATGGTGACAGCTGAACCAGCTACTGCATAAGAAATGACTTAGGAATCATGCTGAGGTTTGCAGAGGTTCCTCTCAGGCTGAGTGGAGGGGCCACCATCACTCACAGTATATGCCTAGTTGCTTATATGCACAAGGTCATGAGACTTCCTGTGGGGACCTGGGTTGTCAGTAGATTCTTCTGCTATTGTTGTTGTTGTTGTTGTCATTGGTGTTGTTGTTCTTGTGTTGTTGTTCTTGTTCTTGTCCTTGTTCTTCTTGTTCTTCTTGTTCTTGTTCTTGTTCTTGTTCTCATTCTCCTCTTCCTCTTCTATTCTTCTTCTTCTTCTTCTTCTTCTTCTTCTTCTTCTTCTTCTTCTTCTTCTTCTTCTTCTTCTTCTTCTTCTTCTTCTTCTTCTTCTTCTNCTTCTTCTTCTTCTTCTTCTTCTTCTTCTTCTTCTTCTTCTTCTTCTTCTTCTTCTTCTTCTTCTTCTTCTTCTTCTTCTTCTTCCCCCTTCTTCTTTGTTCTCATCCTCCTCTCCTTCCTCCCCCCTTCCTTCTCCATCCTCCTCACCCTCCTTCTCCCCTTCCTTCTCTACCCTCCTTCTCCTTCTCCTCTTCTCCTCTATAAATTGGAGACAGTGGTAAAACAGGCTCAGAGGAGGGGTGACGCACTGTGGTAACCTGACGTTTCATGAAGATTCTTCAAAAGAAGAGGATGCCTCAGAGGCTTGAGTGTTTTGGTAGCTCCGAGGTTTGCCAAACAACATCACCTGGACATCCTCATTCTCCCCCAAAGCGATTTTTCTGTGTCTTTCTGTCACTACCCCCTCACTGAGAACTTCTGTTCTGCATAATTTAGACCTTTCTGTCTGCACACTCTAGGCAAGCAACATGTCAAGTGACCAATACACCACAGATTTCCCTATTTGAAGTAACATCACTAACCTGTTTTTCTGGGACTCATGATCGTGGAGATCTGAGAACCTTTGTCTGGAGCATTTGTTCTAAGTCCCGGGTCCATGTTAGCATCACCCAAGAGCTCTTATGGTATGGAGGAAAAGGTCACATTTCTTTGGGTGCTGACAAAATATTCATGAAATAGGTAAAATGTGTCTGTTGCCTGGCATTTTCTGAGGTGTTGTGACTTGATTGATCTGATAGTGGAGACAAGCTCCTGGCTTTTGTAAAGCTTCCCAGGAGAGAGTAGTCAAGAGATGTTACCTAGAGAATGGGTCTTAATTAGCAATATTGGCCAACAGTAAAGCAGCTGTCCCTCCTCCAACCCCCTATTCTAACCAGCAGCCTGGGGCAAGGGCTGCTGTTCTATGTGTCCCTACTTTCGTCCAACAGCTTTCAAAGGAAATTGCCTACTGAGCCTTATTCCTGACTTAGGGATAAAATGCTACAACCTTTTCACTTTCCAACTCTTTAAGGAACAGTGAATAAATACCACCTTGTGGGCATTTTCAAAATAAGATTTCAGGTTCATTCTAAATACAGGCATCCAAAGTGCTAAGTCATAAAAACAAAACTTTTAACTGCAGAGCCACATCATTTGAGTAGTTTTATCAGAAATACTCTAATCGCATTGTTTTGAAGATTCTCCCATACAACCTAGCAATTAGCGGGCGACTATAAAAAGCCAAGTAAACATTTCCCTTTGGTAAACACTCCACCAGCTGGCTTTAAGTTTGTGAGATAAGGTGACAACATTTATCAACGTCCACTTACAGTGACCTTGGTCAGAAGGAAGTGGGTGGACTTGGGTTTGACTTTACTTGAGCACATGCCTGGAATCTGTCCTCTCTTTTATCTAGCAATGACCGGCACACTGAGACTTACCATTTATGGGGTGAAAGGCATAGGATATACCACTCCAGGAGCGGAATTGGCATTAGGGAAGCCTTTCTTGGGAATGGGCCACTTTCATGGTGTGCCAGGTAATTTTCCTCAATTCGACACAAACTAAGGACACAAGGGTAGGGGGAGCCTCATTTGAATAATGGCTTCTCTTCAGACTGGCCTATGGGAATCTCTGTGGGGCATTTGAATGATCATTGATTGATGCAGGAGAGCCCAGCCCTCTGCTGGCAGTCCACTCTGGATAGGTAATCCTGAGCAAGCAATGGGGGTCAACCCATTAGCCACATTTCGCCACTGTCTCTGCTTCTGGTACTACCTCCACGTCCCTGACTCCTACCCTGGCTTGATGGTGGTCTGCCATGTGGGAAGCCATTTCTTCTCCAAGTTGGTTTTGATCATTGTTTTATCACACTAACAGAAACTTAACATGGGGACCAGAATATCTGCTCCTCCCTCCAGGGTCTCAGCGATGACATATTTTTTTGCTTCAGGTGTGGTCTTCTGAATCGGGCTTGGGAAGCTGTTTTTCTTGATGTTGTTTATGAGGTGTGTTAATCTGCTCTGGAGCAGGGCTAAATGGTTTCAAAGTGAAGACCCTCAGAACGTCACTCACAGCAGGCTGTGGGCCTGCTATCCTCTGTAACATCCTCTCACACAGTCCAGGTCCCTATCGCCCTTCAAGCTGAATCCGGACAGAGTTAATCCACATCCTCTGCTGAGTAGACTCTGTCTAGCATAATTACCCACCCTGTGTACACAAAATGTCCAGAAGCTGTGAAATGGTGGGGTTTGTTTTGCTTGAAACGCTCAGTGGATTTGTTCTATTCTGAGCTGTTTGATGGAGAAAGCAAATCTTTGAACCAGTTATATTCTGAATGCAGCCTCAATAAGAGTTCAACTCCCAGTAGACATGGTTTGGGGTTTGCTGCTGGCAGCGGTCCTAAGGGGTTGGCATCAAATGAGTCCATTGTATTTCAGTTCATATTTCTGCACTGGAAGGGCAGTAAAAGGGTTAGATTCCTCCCCCCTGCACGACACAGAACCACATGTGTGATCTTATGGGGCCCTCTTCCCTACCATCTCTGAGTTTATTCATCGGTTTTCCCTAGTATCTTGGTCACTAAACATGTTTTCCCCCAACTAAAACCTGTTATTTAATTCCTGATCTTAGCCATTCTTCCATACAGTCTTATTTAATTGAGTGTTGGTCTTGGCTCATTCAGTTCTTGTCTCCATTCCAGCCCTTGCTGGGGAAGGGCTGATGGAGGGTCTCCCTAGGGCCACCCAGCTGTGACTTCCATTCAGCTCTGGCCTTCCATTTTCTTTTCTCTTTTGGTACCCTGAGATTTACTTGCTGGTTTAGATTAAAATGTGTACTAGAATAGGAACCAACTATTTCCTAGGTTTTTTTGTTTTTTTGTTATTTTGTTTTTGTTTTTGTTTTGTTTTGTTTTGTTGAGTCCAATTTTAATTTCAAGTTAGGTGTAGATTCGTGCATGGTTGCAAGAATACAGAAGAACGGTGCACATCCTTGCCCCCCCTTCCTCTAATAGTGACAATCTTGCAAAATCACAGAATTTTGACATTAATGTAGTAAGCATGTCAAGTATTTCCATCATAAGAATTCCCTCTTCTCCTTTGTAGTTAAAACCATTTTTCCTGCCTTATTAAGTAATTTTCCCTGTCTCTCTCCCTCCCATGTACCCCTTTATAATTATGCTTAAATCCACTACCCCTCTACTTTCTTCTAGTATGCTACATTGATACTTAAGAGATGTCTCTTCCCTTCTTCTTGCCCCGGTCTCCTCTTTTTCCTTTGTCCCGCTCCCCTAACTCCCTCGTGTTTATTTACCTAATCAGAATTTATCTAATTCTCCAGAACCACTTAGTGAAAGTCTGTATTCCCTCCATTAAATTGCTTTCCTGCCTTTACAAAAATTACCTGGGCAAATGTCTGAGTCTTTTTCTAAGTTTAGCTCTAACAGCCTACATTTCCATTACGGTGACTGTAGTAATTGTACTTTTGTTATTGAGGAATCTCCATACCACTTTCATAATGGTCATTCTAATTTGCATTCTCATCAACACTATACAAGATTTTATGTGTGTGTGTGTGTGTGTGTGTGTATTTTATTCCTCTGAAATCAGGTGGACTGGTTGCTTCTACTTTATCTAATTTTTTTTTTTTGCATACATGTTTAATGATTCTAGTTTCATAGAAATTTTAGAAAAATGTTGTCTACCTAAACTTGATGTAATTTTGACTGGAATTATTCTGAACCTGTATATGAACTTGGGGAGAAATCACATACTAGCTGAGTTGAGGTTTTCTGGACTTGAATGGTATTTTCAACTCTATTAAGACATTCCATCTTTTTTTCAGGAGCTTTGTATAGTTTTCAGGAGTCTAACCCTATATTTATGCATTTAGTTTAAATAGAAACTGTTTGTAATAGCATAGGGGCACCATGTACTTTGTTATCTCTGCAGGGTGGGGGTTCTTTGATACCAAGGGTTGGTTGGTCTATCTGTTATCCATGCTGGGGAATTTGAGTTCCTTCTATATATCGAATGTTCTGAATAGTAATTTCAAATCCTTTGGCTATATACCCAGATGTGGAATTGTTGAATCACATAGTAATTATATTTTACTTTTTGAGGAATCTCCATATCATTTTCATAATGAACATTCTAATTTACATTCCAGGTACAAGATTTTACACACACACACACACACACACACACACACATATATATATGTGTATATGTATATATTATATATATGTATATAGTATATCTCCTTCATGATTTCCTGTAAGGAAAGCTATAACTATAACTATATATATTTAGTGCAGATGATCTAACAGGTACAATGTGATTGTATCATTGTCCATCTATTTACATTTCTTTGGTATTTAGTGAAATTGAATACCTTTTTGTACTTATTGGCCTTTATTTCAAATAATTAATTATTTATTTTTTGGTTTGGAAAAACCCTTTTTCAGTTCTTTGCTTATTAAATACCTGCTGTTGTGTTCTGCATTCATTCTGGTTCAGTTTTAACCCCTTACTAGATAGATGATATTCAAATGTTTGCTCCCACCCCACAGGGTGTCTCTGGTCTGTTGGGTTTTTGTTGTTGTTGCTGTTGGAGCCTTTGGTTTTATGCTCTTGTTCAGTTTCTTTTGTTGCCCGTGATTTTAGTACTATACATAAAAATAATAAAATAAAGTCACAGTGCAGATCAACACCATAAGGAACTTCAATTCCCTCAGGTGATACACTGAGTTAGTTGCTTCCTCTTCTCTTTCATATACTTGATCAGCAGCAGCTCCAAGACCTCTGCTTCCGTCCACAACATCTTTCCAGATTGTCTAGTTGAACCAAAAGCTCAGTCACCACTGGCCCTCTGTACTCTACCATGCTGAGAGTTTTATAGCTTTCCTGGAAGGGATTATGAATACCACCCCAATGACATTTCTCACAGGATGCTTCCCAGCCAATTACTCTTTTTAAAAATAACCTTCATTAAATTTACCCTTGGAGAATTTCATACCATAATATTCTGATCTCCTATTGGGTTGCTTGGGCGTGTTGGCTACTAGGCATTTCCTCCCTATGGGGAAATTAGGTGGATGGAAAATGAAGCTCTCAAGCAGAGAAAATTAATTGCTCTCTAGTCCCCCCCTCCCCGCCCCACCGTTCCCCTTGAGTTAGAGTATACTGGGTGGAAACATCCAATAAACACTTGCAAAATTATTCTCTTAGTTTGTTCAGTCACATTTATCCTCTATCTTCTTAGTCTTGGAGAGTGTACAGATTCTAAATTGTTGCTGGAGAAGGAGAGCTATCTCTCATTGAAACCTCTTTGCCTCTCTCCCATTGCGACAGGGTAAGCCTGTGGGAATGGCTGCATTTATTCACAAGAGAGACTTGGATGCTCGATTCAGGGCCTACTTGGAGAAGGGTCTGTTGGGATGTTCACTGGTTCTTGTGCCTTGCTCGTGTGAACAGTGCTTTCTGTTCAGTCTGAAGAAGCTAAGCTCCCCTTTTCATGTAACTCTTGCCTTACAGATTTTTCAGACTGGCAACTTGTTTGGAAAACTGTGTCGAGAATGTGCTGTTTGGTGACTGCCTGAATCCTAACTAGCCCTGTGCAAGCCATTCTTCTGTGGGAAGCATGGGTAATCACATTAGCAGGCTCTCCTTGCCCCACATAGTTTTGGGCAACAACTTAAAAACATTTAAGGAAGGTACTGTGGCTTCCTCATTGGCTTATTAAGAATAGTTGGGTGTCTCCATCCAGATTGTTGGCACGAAGACTGCTTTTTCAAAAGTTTCTAGTGACGTTTGTGATGCTAGTGCTCTCTTCCATTCTCATCCAACCTGATGTCTCTCTGCTTCATTTCATAGTTAGTTGTTGTTAATTGAAATGCATTTTCTCTTTGCATAAAAATGCTGTAACATTATGATTCCCCTCCAGCTGTGTCTGAGTGTCTTTTTCTTCTTACCATACACTTAGCTGTAAAAGTCCCCCCCCCCACCAAGTGTTCCTGTGTTATTCTTGCTCTCTAGCCTTACTCTCAGATGTCACCTGTCATCTGTGTACGCATCGTGTTTATCATCTAGTGATCACGTCTATTCCCGAATCTGTTTATATATAGATATATGCATACCTTTGAAGTTCAGCAACCAGCCCCGACACTTCCTTGGAACCTTGCTGTATAGAAACCTACTAGGGACCCCAAATCTCACATACTCTAAGCTGTAGTTAATCGTTCCTCCTTCAGTTTTCTCATCCCTGTACTTGTCGCCTCCACCCTTCAGTGGGCCAGCCTTGAGCCCCTGGAGACATCTTATCATTGACTCCTCTTTTCTCTCACATTCTACATCTGTTCTTGCCAGCGAACCCTGTCAACTCTGTCTTAAAACACGTTCGGAATCTGAATTCCTGTCACCAGCTCAGCTAACACGTCAGCTCCCTTATTCTCAACGGGTTATAGTTGGGCTCTCCAGGGGATGTCTGGTGACATCTGGAGAATTGGTTTTGATTGCCATGACTGGGAAGGAGGGAATGCCGTGTCTACTGGTTGGTGAGAAGAGACTGAGGAGGTTGCCTTCTTCACAGAAGATCAGGTGCCCAAGATGCCAGGAGTCTGAGGGTGAGAAGCCCTTCCTGGCCGTAGTTATCGCCTTCTCTCATGTGGACCCTGCTCTCACTTTGCCAGTGCTCTCCTTGACTCTCCTCCCAATTCTTTGCATGCCGTTTCCCTTCGCGGTCAACCTCATCTTTCACATGCGGCAGCACTAGCCCGATTAAAGTCTTCTGATGGCTGTATATCAAAGAAAGTGAAACCTGAATTCCCTGTCCAGGGCTCCAGGGTGCTCTCAGCCTGGCGCTGCCCGGTGCCAGCCTTCTGGCTGATAGACTTTCCTCCAGGGTGCTCTCAGCCTGGCGCTGCCCGGTGCCAGCCTTCTGGCTGATAGACTTTCCTCCTGAACAATGCCTTTTTCCTGCTTCTCAAATGTACCAAGCACACTCCAGCCTCGTGGCCTTTGGGTATGCTCATCTCTCGACCTAGAGCATCGTGCAGATTTTATTATTTCTATTTAGTTTCTTTCCTTATCCTTATGCCTTCAGCTTAAAGTCTTTTCTCCAAATCCAGACTGCAGTGAACTTCTCCAGTATTCACTTATGCTAAGTATTTCACGTTAAAGAGAAATTTTGTTTTTTTTCTTTCTTTACAAATTTATTATTTGTTTATTGAGGCTTGTGTGTGTGTGTGTGTGTGTGTGTGTGTGTGTGTGTGTGTGCAGGCACATTTATACCATGGTATTCTTGAAGGTGAGAGGACAACTTTTTTTTTTTTTAGGTATTTTCTTTATTTACATTTCAAATGCTATCCCAAAAGTTCCCTATATCCTCCCCCCACCCTGGCTCCCCTAACCCCCACTCCCACTTCTTGGCCCTGGCCTTCCCCTGTGCTAGGTCATATAAAGTTTGCAAGACCAAGGGGCCTCTCTTCCAAATGATGGCCGATTAGGCCATCTTCTGCTACATATGCAACTAAAGACTTGAGCTCAAGGGGTACTGGTTAGTTCATATTGTTGTTCCACCTACAGGGTTGCATCCCCCTTCA
>NC_034600.1:57599344-57608498 GCF_900095145.1 Mus pahari
GGGTGAATTTGCTTCCTTTAGTTCTAGGGCTTCTAGGTGTTCTGCCAGGTTGCTAGTATATGCTCTCTCTAGTTTCTTTTTGGAGGCACTCAGGGCTATGAGTTTTCAAGAGGACCACTCTTAAGAATCTGTTCTTTTCTACCTCCTTGTAGGATCTGGACATTAAATTCAGGTTACCCTAAGACTATGTATATCAAACCATTGCCCTGTCCCTGAAAACCCTTTAGTACCTGATATTTTGTTTCATTCTACTTCACTGTCTCCTTTACCTTGTCATGTTCCCATGTGTCTAAGTATGTTCCACGATATGGTAGTAATACAGTCATATGAATACATTCAGTCATTTATGGTTGAATGGATGAGCTTTTATATGGCAGACCTTCTGAGGTGTAGTTTCAAAATCAGATTACATTTCCTTGTCTCCTTAAACAGTGGTTCAGTACCCACAGTGCACTACCACAGTGAAGTTGGTCCCTTTGCTACATCCAGTAGCCATGGTAACATCAGGCTGTCGCTGCTGCTCTGTGGCCTTTTTCAGCTCATGGCTCTAAGTGCACAGTGTATTCATCCCACTGTGATGATGACACCAATGACCCCAGATACTTATCACCTTTACAGTCTGAGCCTGGTCCAGTCATTTCCTTCAAGGAACTGCAAACTCCCGACTAGAAGCTTCAGGAAGAATTTTAAAGAGATTTTCAGAGGGATCGAAGGAAAACACAGTACCGCACATACCTACCGTGGACTCATCTTGGCTGCGTTCAGAGTTTACACTCTGCTTTAGAGTCTAGCTCCAGTTGATTTAGGCTACCTTACAGTCTAGCTGACCAAATCTCCCAGTTAAAAGATGTATACAGTATTTCTCTCTTGAGTCCTACACCCAATCATGAAGCCTTTGAGAATGGTGGAAGTAGCTTTTTGTCTACCTATTATCTATCAATGTCAGGCCATCTTTGTTTTTAGTTTTTTTTTTTTTCTTTCTAGCTTTACATTCATTTGAGGGCTATTTGCTTTAAGGGAACCCCAAAGTTCAGGCTTTGAGTCTCACTGTGCAGGTTGGACATGTGCCCACGAAGATTCTTCCTGTAGAGAGTCGTGGGAGCTGAGCTCTGGCTCTGCCAGCTGAAACAAGCAATGCCTCTGGTTAAGGTCGATCGTGCCTGCAGGAGGGAAGGAACCCTTTAATGTAACTCCTTTGCTTAAAGTGATGTGCCATTTAGTGGCTGCCTGCCTAGATGGGGAGCTTTTAAAAACTCAACAACAATATGAACTAACCAGTACCCCCTCCCTCCCCAGAGCTCATGGCTCTAGTTGCATATGTAGCAGAGGATGGACTAGTCAGCCATCAGTGGGAGGAGAGGCCCTTGGTCTTGCAAAGATTATATGCCCCAGTACAGGGGAATGCTAGGGCCAGGAAGCCTGAGTTGGGGAGCAGGGTGTGTGTAGGTTATAGGAGACTTTCAGGATAGCATTTGAAATGTAAATGAAGAGAAGAACTAATAAAAAAAACCCTCATTTATTAGTAGACGAACCTTTTAAATTGGCCTCTACCTCCCTCACTCCAGCGATTTCTTGTAGTTTTTAACAATGAATTGTTACTGACATACTCTCTGAGCCCAGCTTTGTGGTTCTGAGATGATAATCACCCGAGCACACAATAATCCATCGTCAGCATGCTTTCAAAAGCCTGAGTCATTTATTTTCACATAATAGTGGAAGGAGGAAGAAGAGGAGGAAGAGGAGGAGGAGGAAAAAGAGGAGGAGATATGTATGTGTATTGTGTAGTACATATATGTATAGTGTGTATGTATGTGTAGTGTATGTGTATGTAGTGTGTGTGTATATGTGTGTATTGTGTGTGTATGTAGTTTGTGTAGTATGTGTGTTTGTGTAAGCGTGGATTATGTGTAGTGTGTATGTATGTGTAGTGTGTGTAGTGTGTATGCATATGTATATAGTGTGTGTGTAGCATGGATTATGTGTAGTGTATACGTATGTGTAGTGTGTGTGTATGTATGTGTAGTGTATGTGTGTATATAGTGTGTGTGTTTGTGTAGTATGTATTATGTGTAGTTTGTATGCATGTATGTATAGTGTGTATGTATGTGTAGTGTGTGTGTGTGTGTGTGTGTGTGTGTATGTTAAATCAAATAGACTTTTTCCAATGTACTGAAAAAGAAAACACTCACTAGTTCCCCTCTCCAATACCTCACTTAATTCAAGGTAAAGAGTGACTCTATTTTCTGAAGTGTTGGGCTCTTTATTTTTGATCCTTAGTAAGTAACAACTTGGAGCAGCTATATAAAGACTCGTATTGTATAAGTTTATGTAGAAAAAAAAAATCACTGTGGATCATCCAAGCAGCTGAGGAAGTGGCACATTCCTGCTGAAATACACACTCAGGAGTCACTTAGGAAGGCAGCCTTTGTTTCCCTGTCTGCCAGGTCGCTGCTGCTAAAGAGTTTTATTTTTGTCATAGAAACAAATGAAATGTGTGCTCTGACAAGAAATTTAACCCTCCTTTCCCTATGATCCAGGAGGCCATGGAACTGTGGAATCGTCTAGCAGTTTCTAATGAACAAGCTTTCAATTAGCGAGGTTAACGCCGCTACATTTTGAACACTTTAAACTTGTTAGATCCTAACTTCCCCCAAGGCAAGCATTAAGCATTCTCTTGCTGTGTTAAAGCTGAGTGAGGATTCATGGCATTTAAATACCGGTGTCCTGTGTTGGATAGTGTCGCTAGAGGAGGGAGGTTTGAGACGATGAACACCCTCAAAGGCAGTCCAGTTCTGCACCAGTTGTAAAACCCCCACTGGCTCCTTTATCACACACAGAAAGAATGCGGTTAACATTTCTGAGTTCTTGTTCTGGAACTCCAGATGCAGACAGATGCAGCTGAGGACTGTGGGAAACTCAACCCTCCAGGCTTCTTGCCTGACTCCTGAATAGGAATGTGGGGGCTCATATTTTAATCTTGCCTGATTCCTGAACACGAATGTGGGGGTTCATATGTTAAAAAAAAACTCATCTGAGTGGTGGTTGCCTATGTGTCAGAGGTCATTATATCTTCCCGGGGGAAGGGAAGCAAATGGCTCTGTTTATCCTCTGCCTCTGCTTCTGGCTGAGCAATGCCCCCTGACTTCTGACCTCTGGGATTGCCTGTTCAAGTCCATGCTCACTCAGACATGAGACATTAATTAGACTGAGTGTCTGGCTGGTGGAAATTCCTAGCTTTGCTGTGGGTGCTCTGTGGGGCAGGCTCTTAAACACAGTGAGCCCCACCTCCCTTTCTTCTTTGTTACTTTTTCATTCATCCCTTTCACCTTGTAGGTTCCCACCATGATGGACTGGCAGTGGGAGGGAGAGACCCACGATACCAGGAAGTGGAGAGGGGGCCTTGTTTTTTCCACTGCCTGGGTCCTGGAATTTGCAGAAAGAATTGAGAAAGAGCCTTTGTTGATATGGGACATAGGAGGCCAGATACCCCATTATGGGGTTAACAACCTTGTTTAAATGTTTATACAGATTTATCATACAGCTGGACATGACTCCCTTTTCTCGGACGCCTCTGTTCTAGAGACTATCATAGCTGTTTTCTTCCCATAAACTGAAGGCTGGGAGCCCAGAGTGTCCTCTAAATATTCTAGCCTTAATATCTCCGTTCTTTTGGCCCCCGTGTGAATCATGGATTCCGGGAGCTTAAATCTTAGAAATAGCTAGTTCCTTCCTTAACCCTCCTCTGACTGACATATATTAGTCAGGATTTGGGAAAATGGACAAACAAGAGGACTGAGCTGTAAGTTCTATGTAGTTTATAGTAAAAAGTTTTAGTTACTTGTGGGAGGTCATTTTTAGTGACCTCAGGAGTAGTTATTTTTGATCAGACAACCTATATAAATAATTCTGCTGGATGTGGGAGTCAGGAACAGAACTCAAGACCTAGCTGAATTTTATACTACTGCTGTTACACCATACACAAGCCTCTCTTGTGTTTGTTACTTTAGGTGAACCAGGTCCTTGGGGCCCATGGATTAGATGGATGGGCATCTCATGGGTGCTTGTGAGAAATGCACATTCTTTGATTGTATCTACACACGCTGACCTCCTGACTCAGACTCACACACTAACACGATCCCCAGGTGATTTGTGTGTCCTATAAGGATACAAGAAGCACTGACCCACTAACCTAGAGATGCCAATGCTATTTTATTTTACCTTTTTGTTCACTGCATCTTTTTGGCGAACTATATTTCTGAAAGTCCAGCGATCCTTATGCACTGTAGCGGGAAGTGATATTGAGCAAGGCACCACTGCCAGCTTTGCACTAGCTAGAGTGCTCTGAGGTGAACAGGTTAAGGAGGAAAAGAGATTTCAGTCTCTGGTCATTTCTCCTGTTCTGGGTCTGTGGCAAGAAAATGATGGTGAGCAAATGATGCTCACTCCATGCTAGCTGGGAGACACAGAAAGAGAGGAAGGAATGGGGTATATTCTGACTCCAGTGTTCCAGCTTCCTCTCACGGCTTAGCATCCTAAACGTTCCACCATCTTCCAGTAGTGTCACTGGTGGAGAACTAAGCCTGCCTGTTAAAGTCTGGTCATGGGATGTACCCCTCCCAAGAGCACCTGTTAGCAGAGGAACTAGATTTCTGGCCTTTGGGATCATGAAGGTTATAACCTCACTCATGGGTGAACTCATTGACAATTCAGTAAGTGAGTGGATTTTTAGGAAGTAGGACCTAGCTACACAAAGCAGGTCACTCTCCAGAAGTGTGCCTTCAAAGGATGTATGTGGTATCCCCTCTCTCTGTTGACTGGTTACCATGACCTGAGAAACCTCTGCCATCTTATGCTTCTACCATGCTATTGCACGTTGCCTAGGACCCAAGGCAGTGAGTGGGGCCAGCTGACCATGAACTGAAACCATTAGCTAAATCGATGGGTTCTTCCTCCAAGTGGTTTGTCTCAGGTATTTTCCTAGGGTGAGGGAAAGCAAAGCCTTTTTGGCCCATGACTAAATATTTGAGGTATATTTAGGATCTAAATCACATACCAGAAGAACCTAAGCGATTCATTGTGATCTAAAGATTCAGGCAAATGGGGAGCTGGTCTAGATGGTAAAGCGCTTGCTATAGAAGCATGATGACGAGTTTGCATCCCTGGCATCTATATAAAGAATGGGGATAGGGTGGTACGCCCTTTAATTCTGGCATTGGAAAGGCAGAGAGAAGATGATCCTAGAGCCCGGGTGGCTAGAGAATCTAGCTGGATTGGAAAACTACAGACCAAACGGAAGACCTAATCTCAGAAAAAATAAATTAGACAGTGAAAGATGAAGGTATCAAACCTCTGACCTCTATATGCATATGCATTTGCTTATACATGAATGTACACATACACAGGGACACGATGTACTCATGTGTAATATATGTGCAGACTGAGAAGAGATAAAGGACATTGCAGACCGAAATAAGAGTGGTTATAGTGACCAAATATACCTGCTAATTGCAGTGTTTTCCTGCTCATCATATTGTTTTGTTATATGGACAAATTTGGCCAGAGCAGCTTCTCTTCCTTAGATTCTTTTATTCTCAATTCTCAGGTGGGTGTGCCAAGCAACAAGGCTGTCTTGGTGTCTTCATCTAAGCTGGCTGTTGAGAAAGAGACAGGCTTTCGGGGACAGACACTGACAGCTGTCCCTGTTTCTATTCCCATCCCCATCCACAGAGAGATGGGCCTCGTTGATGTAAAATGTGGGTTAAGGATGGGAAAATACTGGTTTTGCAAATAATCTCTTAAGAGTGCACATTTAGGACTTCCCAAGGTTGTAATCAAAGTCTGGGTATAATAGGGGGGTTGGCAAACCAGGAGTCAGACATCCTTAGAGACAGGTCATCCTTGAAGACAGTGATGTCAGTGCCACCTGATACCTGATAGACCGGAAAGTTGTGGTCTCTGATTCTGAATAGGGTCACCTCACTTCACCTGAGGTCTATATCCCTAGCTACATGAATAGAGTGTCTGTGTTTCCCTTTCAGTGTCTCCACACATCACTTGTTAACTCCACAGCTGCCATGTCTGTCTTCTTTCTATAATCATGTCTGATTATTATTTTTTTTAAGATCTTTCAAATAGGCACAAAAATTCCTGTAAAATCACACCAAATAACACATGATTTTACATGACTTTTACGCATGGTATGTTTTGTTGCAGTTTTTCATTCCATACTCTCAAGTATTCCAAGCATTTATTTAATATATTAATAGTTCTTACCAAATTTAGTTCTCTCAGCTTTCAGAATTTATACTCCCATTTAGACATACCTTCATAATTTTGTAGTTATATCAGCTAGACAAACAGTATTTTGAAAAACATAGCCATCCAAGATAAAGAAACTATGTAATATCAAGATGAAGCCTTGCCATACTCCTGAATCTTTTGGAGGAACTTGCAAAAGCAAGCCTAGGGTTTTCAACTCTGGCTTTGCAAATTCTCCCTGAGGTAATCTAGAGAGATACTCAGAAGAATTTGTGTTATAAACAAATGATTTCATCTTTAGATTCGGCTTCTTTATTTGCCTCCTCGAGGCCTGACCGTTGTGTCTTAGCCCTAAGTTTACAGACACTCTGATTGGCAGGTGCTGCAAACACTTCTAAGAGTAGAACCTGGATTGACTCGCTTGTAACATCTCATCAGGGCATTGTTCAGAGTAGCATATATTAATAATCCCAACAGCAGGGGAAAGTCTATTGAATGCAGGATGCCCAAGGCTCCATGTTTGTAATCAATCCCTGGGTGGGAAAAAACAAACTTGACTTTTTGGGACTACATAGTCATATTACTCTGACATGAACATTTGTCTCCTAGGAAACTTCACAAAGAAAAAGTTCTTAAAACCCACAGACAACATTCTTTTCTTGACACCCCTGCAACCCTTTGAAAGCCCTTCACCTTGCACCTCACAGTGCCTCACCCTTTCTCATCACCCGTACACGGTATGCCCTCAATGCTTGTAAGTGGCAAATGCTACTTGAGCTATTAGAGCAGGGCTCAGTGGAGACCCTGTCAGGTACATTCGAGCATTTCTTGCTTCACTCTTTATAAAAGAGGGGAGAGCCAGGCAGTGGTGGTGCATGCCTTTAATCCCAGCACTTGGGAGGCAGAGGCAAGCGGATTTCTGAGTTCAAGGCCAACCTGGTCTACAGAGTGAGTTCCAGGAGGCCCAGGGCTACATAGAAAAACCCTGTCTCAAAATAAATAAATAAAAAAATAAAATAGAGGAGAAAGCATACCTAGACACAGTTGTTTTCTCTGAAAGGTTTTAGAAACACAGTTTTCTGTGTTACTCATCTTGAGCCCTGCCTGTCCATCACAGGCATCTGGTTTCCTTCTAACAGCCTTCTCTGAATCTCTCCAAGGTTTTGAGAGGAAGCCTCACTTCACACAACACTTATACTCTCTTGGCAGCTGAGTAACCCTTACATGACTCTTGGGTAGAACCATCTAGGTTTAATCTAGTCCTCAAAACTTCCTAAGTTATGTGTACGACGTTAGGACAGTCAGCACGTGGCTTGCCCAGATCCAAGACAAGGTGGCCATGATTCTGTAGATAAAGGCTTAATACTTAAGGAGGTGTGAAGATCCACACGCGAATGGGGTGGACCTCACGTGGTCTTTCTCTCTCAGATCCCTTTATGTAGGATGAAAGTTTCCCCCTCAGAGCCAACATGGGAATGCCGTTGTAGTACAGAGCTCCTCTGTAGAGTTGTTTATTTTCCATTTCTGGAATGTGATCAGACACAGCTCTTGGTTGCCCCCCTGCCTGGGAGAGTAGCTCATGGGAACAGTACAGAGACAGACAATCTTGGTAGCCAAGAGAAGCTACCGTTCGTAATGAAGTTTACCAGAATAAAAGAGGAACGTTGGTCCATCTTTAAGAAGGGTGAGAGTGTGGCTTCTGACTTCCGAGTGAGCTCAGTGGAATGAATTCCATTTTATTTATTTATTTATTTATTTACTTATTTATTTATTTATTTATTTATTTAGTAGAACTTGCTGTTCCATGCCTCTGTTGAAAAGCCTTTAAGCCTTATTGTTGAGATAGTTCCTTAATTCAGACTACAGCTCTCCTGGGACCTATAAACAAATAGTTATTGGGTTCTATTGTGTATTCTGCATGGTGTTAGTGGCCATTAGAAACACAGAGAAATACAATTAACATGTAGTTTCCCTATCTCTGTCAAGATATCTAGCCTTGCCTGCAAAAGCTTTATGTGGCATACTTCTGAATGGCCGGATTTTGTGGTGTTTCTAATTGTTCTTTAGATGTTGGAGGTAAATGTGAGACCTGAAGCATTAAGAAGGATCTTTCAGGCAAGTATAATTTAAGGCATACTTAGAAAAAAAATGAGCGGAAAGATGAAAGAAAATACAAAGCTTCAAAACTCAGGGTTTGTTTTTTTTTTTTACTAGTTGTGGGGCTATGATGACATTCCAATGTTTGGTTTCGTTTTGCGAGTGGAGAGACAGAGGGAACGGTGAGTCACGACACAAGCCCGGTGCTTAGTGGTTGTTTATTTTAGGTCTAGATGAATCCAGTTCAACAAACCCACAGAACATCTTGTAAGCCTTGGAAACTGTGCATGGTACTGGGAATGAAAGTCAGTAACTGAGCTTGCATTTTATGGAAACAAGGGAAACCTTCCATCAAAACAACGGTCAACTGTCAAAACCAGAAGGTTACCAATGGTCGGCTACCACTACCTAACTTTCAGGCCATAAGATTTTACTAATTCTTTTATACTGTTTTTTATAGAAAAAAAGAATCTAGATTTATGTTGCATTCGGCTGTCAGACTTCTGGTCTCTCAAATCAACCACAATTCCTCAGTCTTTTCTTCCTACCTCCTTGACCCTTCTGAGGATTATAGGCCAATCCTTTAAAGATTATGCTTGCCCTTTGGCATTTCAAACAAGTATGTAAAGCATTCTGGTTACTCTCATTCCTGATCCTCTATTGTCTCTCTCCCAACCTAAAACCCCACCTTCCCAAAGTCCCATTCCCACATGCATACACTTCTGGTTTATTTTGGGACCACTTAGCTTTAGCCAGAACCTTCTGTGTGAGCATGGGTGTGGGACTATTGACTGTGTGA
>NC_034600.1:57609013-57611239 GCF_900095145.1 Mus pahari
ACTGTGTGAGCATGGGTGTGTGACTATTCACTGGTACAGGGTGGATCCCTAGCATCTTCCTTAATTTGGGTTTGTTTTATGTTTGCTCATTTATTTATTTTTTAATTTAATCTGTGTGTATGTGCGCGCGCACATGTTTGTGTGTGTGTGTATGTGTGTTTTTAAGTGCAGGTACCTGCATTCCACAGTGTATGTGCATGTATGTGTGTGTGTATGTGTATATGCATGTATGTGTTTGCTTGTATATGTATATGTGTATGCATGAGTGTGTAAGTTTGTGTACATGTGTGTATGCATGTGTATATGTCCTTATGTGTATATATATATATATATATATATATATATATATGTGTGTGTGTGTGTGTGTGTGTGTGTNTGNGTGTGTNTNTGTGTGTGTNTGTGTGTNTGNNTNTGTGTGTATAGGTTAGAGAAAAAAAAGCAATTGTTCTTCTCCTACCACCTTAACAACCTATGGCCTAGCTTTTAAAACCAATTTTATTAATTCTTGAGAATTTCCTACATTGTATTTTGTTCATACTCATCCCCAGGTTCTCCCCTTAACTCTTCCCAGATCTGTCTCACTTCCCTTAAGTACCAACTTTGTGTTCTCCCTTTTTCTTTTTTAAATGTAATAACTCATTAGCTTCCATTTATGCTGTGCATAAACTTATGAGGCAGGGTCTGTATTGTCTTCTCGCTACATCATGAACTTGGGGCTAACTGGCCTTGCAGCTTCCAGGCAGCTGTCCTATCTTCGCCTAGCACCTTGCAGTGGGAGTGATGGTATTACAGATGCATGCCGCTTCATTTGGCTTATTTCATGGCTTCCAGGTGCCTGATCCCGTTCATCAGTCTTGCATTGCAAGCACCTTTTACCTGCAGAAACACGTCCAGCCCTTGCTCATGTTCTGATTCGCTTTGTGTAACTGTGATGTAAATATCCAGCAGTGACCCCACGTTTTCTCGTTGTCTGTTGTCTGTTGTTGAACGCTTTTGCTCTGTTTCATTCACTTCAAGCTATCCAGATCAAGTGATATCTACCAGGATTCCTGGCTTGAAAGTTCCAGTCTTTGACTCTTTAATTCATAAAAGCTTAGGGAAAAAATATTTGAAACTCTAAAAGCATTCTGCTCCTTATCACTCTTTCAGTTTTACTCATTCATTTCTTAGTGTGTGCTCTGGAGCTCATGACCACAGCAATGATCAATGTATGTAAGTATTTCCTTGTTTATTATTTGCAGTGATGCTCCTGTATTTTAATGTGGCTGGTAGGAACCTCTTCAGTCTGGTGTTTTTATTCTTCTGCATCTCCATTGTTCTTGGATCTCCTGCGTTCTGCGACTGTCACTTGTTCAGAGCTCACTGGTACTTGTCTAGCCTTGGGCCACTTCTTCCAAGATCTGTGCTCGGTTTGCCTGGTAGAGAGTAGTATTTAGAAGCAAAGATACTGGATGCCATCATTGCTAAAGACGTGGCCATTTCTCTCAATGGGCAGAGCTAGAGAATATATGTAATGTGTGTAGGTATTCATGTGTGTATGTATGCATAAGATGTATACAGGCATGCATATAATCACAACAAAATTCTGCAGTTATAATACAGTTATACAAATAGGAATTTGTCAGTTTATGTAGCTACCTTTAATGCTAGTCCAACAGAGAGTTCACTTCCATTGACAATGAGAACTCTCATTTGTCCTAGATTTTGGTCAGCAATCCTGCAAAACTGCTATTCCATTGCCATCATTGCTTTGCTGTCCCCCCAGCCTCCGGGCAACATTGATGGGTCCCTGCATTCAGTGCTGTCTGTTCCTGGATGCCCTCCTTATCCAGTCTGAGTGCTGTAGCAGTTCAAGGCCGTGGGGCTTGGATTCCCCAGCTACAGTGCTTTCTTGTGGGAGCTTCCACTTCATTTCATAATGGCTCTGAAACCCAGCACCACACCACTTGTTCACGTACACACGAAGCCCTGATGCTCTGCTGGGTGCTGCCTTAGTTCTACCATTTCAACCTCCCTACCCCAACTCCCATATATTCTTTTTCTTGTTCTATTTAGCCCAGAAACTTAGATTACCCAAGATACATTTTGCAAAACACAAGAAACCAAGAAGGATGACCATCGTGTGGATACTTCATTCCTCCTTAGAACAAGGAACAAAATACCCATGAAAGGATATAGGTACAGAGACAAAATTTAGAGCTAAGATGTAAGGATGGACTATCCAGA
>NC_034600.1:57611609-57647927 GCF_900095145.1 Mus pahari
GTATAGGGAACTTTCGGGATAGTATTTGAAATGTAAATAAAGAAAATAATAATAAATAAAAAATAATAAAGAAATAATTTTTAAAAAAAAAGAAACTTAAGACTGAGCCATCTAGGAAGGGAAGACAGGGGCAGAGGGCACTGCGTTTATCCAGGTGATCAACAGAGGCTCTTCCAATCATATAGCCTGTGACCCTATCCTTCTATAAATTCTTAGCGGCAACTTGATGCTCATCAAACCTGGCTTATTCTAGATGAGACAGTATTACTTTTCTACCTCTGTGTATAGCCTGCTGTGACCCCAGTTTTGGTGTAATGCCCGCTTTACTGGTATCCCGGGGCCTCCCCGTATGTGCATGACCATCAGGGTCCTAATTCTAAATGTTAGGAGACTGAGAAGGAAAGGCTGCCCCAGCACCTGGAGGTGTGCCTGCCTCTCCCTCGACTTCCCTGTGTTTTTACAGCTGCTCCTGGTGCTTTCTCAACAATTCTTTATGCAGCACTGTGGATAGTAAGCAAACTCTGTGCTAATTTCAGCACAAAAAGGTCTGCCTGAAAGTTGCAGCATGGGCAACTCTAGTTGTAAATTTCTTTGGCTTGAAAAAAGCTTTTATGCTTTTGGTAACTTGCCCTTGGTGGGTAGCTGCCACCTGGTGAGTTTGCTTACAGCCGGCACATCTCTGTAGCAAATGGTCTTATCAGTCACTCTGCTGCAATTTGACTTGAAATACACCCCCAAGCAAAAATTTTACCTCTTTAATTTGTATAAAAGCTGAGAAGGATAAATGGGGACTAGCAACATGCACTGAAGGATGATTAAAACGCCCAGGATGCTGTACGAGTCTCCACAGTTCCTTTCTCGTATGAGCTACTGGTGAACATTTCCAGTCACCCCTTGTTCCTTTCCGCCTAGCCTAAGCAGTCTCATAAAAACACTGCCACAGTGCTTTTGTTCCAGAGAACAGGAAGGGCTTAGCAAGAGCTAGTTAGGGAGAACACATTGACATATTGCTGTCATTTATCTGAGTCATAACGGGGGAGAGCATACAAGAGGAAAACGAAGTGGTGCCAGGTGAGGAGTACGAGAGTGAGCACAAACAACAAAGTGGGTAGGAGTCGGCTCTGGAGGCCACGCCCCCATGGCACCCTGGCCAAGGTGAAAGGCATGGAAGCCATGCTGCGGGGATCCTCTCCCCAACTAGTTTTAAGTATTTTTTTATTGTGAATATTTAAAGTTGACGTGATGTTAAGGGACATAAATGCGTGTATGTACATCTATGTCTGTCTATCTGTGCAAATATGAAGCGAATTAAAATACCCCTCAGCTCCTTCAGTCCTTTCCCCAACTCCTCCATAGGGGACCCCATGATTAGTTCAATGGTTGGCTGCAAGCATTCTCCTCTGGATTTGTCAGGCTGGGGCAGAGCCTCTCAGGAGACAGATATATCAGGCTCTCGTCAACATGCACTTCTTGGCATCCACAATAGTGTCTGGGTTTGGTAACTGTATATGGGATGGATTCCCAGGTGGGGCAGTCTCTGGATGGCCTTTCCTTCAGTCTCTGCTCCACACTTTTTCTCCATATTTCCTCCTTGTGAGTATTTTGTTCCCCCTTCTAAGAAGCACTCAAGCATCTACACTTTGGTCTTCCTTCTTCTTGACCTTCATATGGTCTGTGAATTGTATCTTAGTTATTCTGAGCTTTTGGGCTAATATCCACTTATCAGTGAGTGCATACCATGTGTGTTCTTTTGTGACTGGGTTACCTCAATCAGGATGATATTTTCTAGTTCCGTCCATTTGCCTGCGAATTTCATTGTTTTTAAATAGCTGGGTAAATTATGTAAATGTACCACATTTTCTGTATCCATTACTCTGTTGAGGGACATCTGGGTTCGTTCCAGTTTCTGCCTATTATAAATATGGCTGGAATGAACATAGTGCAGCATGTGTCCTAATTACACGTTGGAGAATCTTTGGGTATATGCCCAGGAGTGGTATAGCTGGGTTCTCAGGTAGTACTATATCCAATTTTCTGAGGGACTGCCAGACTGATTTCCAGAGGGATTGTACAAGCTTGCAATCCCACCAGCAGTGGAGGAGTGTTCCTCTTTCTCCACATCCTCGCCAGCATCTTCTGTCACCTGAGTTTTTGATCTTAGTCATTCTGACTGGTGTGAGGTGGAATCTTAGGGTTGTTTTGATTCGCATTTCCCTGATAACTAAGGATGATGACCATTTCTTTAGGTGCTTCTCAGCCATTTGGTATTCCTCAGTTGAGAATTCTTTGTTTAGATCTGTACCCCATTTTTAATAGGGTTATTTCATTCTCTGGAGTCTAACTTCTTAAGTTCTTTGTGTATATTGGACATTAGCCCTCTATCAGATGCAGGGCTGGTAAAGATCTTTTCCCAATCTATTGGTTGCCAATTTCTCCTATTGACTGTGTCTTACAGAAGCTTTTTAACTTCGTGAGGTCCCACTTATAAATTCTTGATCTTAAAGCCCGAGCCACTGAAGTTCTGTTTTAAAAATTCCCCCCATGCCAGTGAGTTTGAGGTTCTTCCCCACTTTCTCTTCTATTCAATTTAGTGTATCTGGTTTCATGTTAAGGTCCTTGGACTTGAGCTTTGTGCAAAGTGATAAATATGAAAAAATATTTTCATTTTTCTACATACATTTGAAATGTAAATAAATAAAATATCCAATAAAAATTATTACCAAAAAGGAAGAAAAATAATACCCATCATCTCATATAGTTACATTGTATATGTATGGCAACTGCAGCTACAACAATGCAACAACTGTGTGTGTGTGTGTGTGTGTGCGTGTGTGCATGTGTGCATGTATGTGCATGTGTGCCTGTGTTTGCATGTGTGTGCATATGTATGTGTGTGTCTGTGTATTTGTGTATGTGTATAGGTCAACCTTAATAGTCATTCCACAGGAGCCATCCATCTTGTTTTTAGCATCTTTTGCTGACCCTATCTCTGGTAAATCCCAGAGAAGACTCTGCCTTAGGCAGGAGCAAGAACTCCACACAAAGAGATGGAATGGCATGGTTTGTTGCAGAAAATCATGAGCTTGAAAGGCGAGGGGCAGGTGGAGCTCTGGTCATGTGTTGCTTGTTAGGTGCTATGGACATCTTGCCCTGGCTGAGTAGACGAAGAGGAACCAGGAGACTGCTGAACCAGGGCTGGGAGCAGCTCAGCTTGAGAGGGTCTAGATTTTGATGTTGCTGACTTGGACATTTCAGTCACTGATAGGAGAAGTCTGAGGATGATAAATTCACTAGCAGATTCAGACAGTGAGTATAGCTGAGGTCACATGTTGAAGATTATCCCTGCAGATTGACCTTGGAAATCCAGGATCTCTCAAGCTGAGGCTGCAGTGAGGCCTTGGACACAGCACAGAATGCTGTCGGCCTTACACCTATGAATGCTATCAGCTTGTGCATTTGTCTGCATGCCCAGGAATGCTATCGGTGTGCTTCCCTTATTCCGTGTACTTTCACAATAAGCCTTTGAGGCAGCACTGCTGACGGGTCAAAAGACGGACAGAGAGGCCAAGTAAATTGGTGAAGGCTAGATCTCTGCTGGGACTCAGTGTAATCCAAGGTCCTGTGGCCCTGACTTGTGCTCTTCGCCAAGATGCCAACACTAGCCCTTGTGCAAGAGTGAGATGTAGGTGAGAGAGGTGCATAGAACTCAGAACCTTGCCTGATTCTGCCGGTGAAGAGAGAATTTGAGCGCTCTTCTGTCTCTGCCTAAGCTCTGACAAAGGGGACGTGAAGATTTAAAGAAAGGAATAAAAACACACCACCTTTTGAATGGGCTGCGTTTACAAGGCCTTGGGGGGGGGGGGAAGAAAGTGTTTGATTGTAAGCATGCTTCCAGGGCACTTATTCCTTGCTTGAAGTTTATCATCTTTCTCAAAATTGAGCCACATCATGCTTCTTTTCAAGGAATGCCGGTGAATGAAAATTGTAGGGCTTGCTTAGAAATATTCAGCCTTTCAGCAAAACACATTTGGGAGAATAACCTTAGGTTCCTAATAAGCCCAGGGAAGCTTCTTTTTGTTGTGCTTCCCCCCCCCCCATCCCCCAACCCCAGTTACTTGATTTTACTCTATGAAAATGCAGGAAAAATGTCCTTTTAAAATGTTTTTTAAATGACATTATAAAACAAAGCATTGAAGTAGAATAGCTTAGATAAAATTGGAAGGCAGAAGCTGAGGTGTCTTAGTAAAGAGGTGAGTGCATTGTCTTGACCATATTTCTGTCTCAGTGGGCGTGCGATGGGGAGTTGGGGGAAAGACTGGAGACAGCACAGTATTCTCAGCAGAAGGTTTTGGAGTGACGGGTCAAACAGAAGGCAACACTTGATAAGTGGGACACTTCTGTAAGGCAAAAGACAGTCAATAGGACAAATCAGCAGCCTACAGATTGGGAAAATATCTTCACTAACCCTATATCTAATAGAGGAATAGTATCCAAAATAGATAAAGCACTCAAGAAGCTAACCTCCAAAAATCCAAATAACCCAATTTAAAAATAGGATACAGAGCTAAACAGAGAAATCTCAAATGGCTGAGAAGCAATTAAAGAAATTCTCAGCTGCATATGTAGCAGAGGATGGCCTAGTCAGTCATCAATGGGAGCAGAGACCCTTGATCCTGTGAAGGTTCTATGCCCCAGTATAGGGGAATACCAGGGCCAGGAAGTGGAAGTATGTAGGCTGGTGAGCAGGGGCGAGACAGGAGGGGAGAGGGGGTTTTCAGAGGGGAAACCAGGAAAGGGGATAACATTTGAAATGTAAATAAAGAAAAAATCTAATAAAGAAAGTGCTCAAAGTCCTTAGTCATCAGGGAAATATTTGCCTTTGATAGCCAAATTCCTGTTTGGGTTAAACAATGTGGAATCTTTCACAGGAAAGCTATACTGCAGGTCACTGCATATTTTGTTGTTTTGTTTTGTTTTGTTTGGCCAGGCAGGTAGTCAACATCACTTGTGAGGTAGCACATCAGGAATGTGACCTGGTGAACTCTGTTGTGGGGATGCTTTTAAACTACAATATGAGGTCTGCCCCCCTTTTCATTGCATGACTTTGGACATGGTCTTCAATCTGAATATGGTACAATGATGTCATTTCTATAGATTCAAATGGTAGCTATGTGCTAGGGTACGGGTTCAGTGAACACATATAAGCTGCGTATTCAGAAGGATGTCTGGCACATAGTGATTATTTGCTGTTGTTCTTTCCTATTGTTACAGTCCCCTACTCCTTACTGATTGCACCATATTGACTTAAGTGTGTATTTATGTGTGAGGCATACTTTATAAACTGTTCATATTACAGGCACAATAGAAATCATTTGTAAAATGGAATTAAATCACAAACAAGAGGCATTAAACTAGCATCTACAGTTGTAGTATGGGCTTCTTTTATAGAATCTGAAAAGAAAAACAGTTCTATAACAAGTGGTTTTCAGATTCTTAGGATTCCCTGCTCTCTGACTGTTTTTATGTTGCATAGCAACCAGAGGCTTTCTTGGTAAGGTCACCATTTTCCTGTCATCTTCCCCTTTGTGTATGCACCCAATGATTTCTTCAATCTCTATGTAAAATTGAGAAATAGCCATCTACACTCTATTTTTTTCTAGAAGACAAGCTACATTGTACTCATCTTTGTCCCTTTCTACCATTCATTCTTCATGTTACAGTCTTGTGTTACTCCAGGGGATGTGGCTGCACCAGGGATCCTAGGAGCTTTCACTGGGTAATTTCATCATTCTTCTACACCCTACATAGTCTCGTATCTTCCAAATCTGTCCTAGTCATCTTCGTCCTTTAGTCAGTCAGAACCTCAGTCCTGTAGTGTGGCTTGTGAGCCATACTCAGATTGAAGGCCATGTCCAAAGTCACACAATGAAAACGGGGGCAGACCTCGTATTGTAGTTTAAAAGCATCCTCACACCAGAGCCCACCAGTACCCATCCCTGCATCCCTGCTACACTGCCTCACAGGTGATGGTGACTACCTGCCTAAACAACAACAATGACAAAAGCCCTCCCTGCCCTGGATTTGGCTTGTGCCTATTGACTCAGCCCTGTGTTCTACTCTGACTTTTCTTGTGTCTGAGTTAGGGTTTCTATTGCTGGGCTAAAACACCGTGACCAAAAAACAAGCTAGGGCGGGAAGGGTTTATTTGGCTTACACTTCCAGATTACAGATTCCATCATTGAGGGATGTCAAGGTAGGAACCTGTCAATGCAGGAACTGATGCAGGGGCCATGGAGGAGTGCAGCTTACTGGCTTGCTCCTCATAGCTTACTCAGTCTGCTTTCTGCCCAGGGATGACACCACCCACCATGGGCTGGTCCCTAACTCATCAATCACTAATTAAGAAAATGAGCTGCAGGCTTGCAGGCAGATCTTATAGAGAATTTTTTATTTGTTTTCTTTTTTCATTCATTAATTTATTTATTCACTTTACATTCCAATCTCCAGCCACCCTCTCCTCCAAGTACCCCCCTCCCCTGCTTTTCTTCTCCTCTGAGAAGGGGGAGGGCATCCCTGGGTATCACTCAATCTGACACATCAGTAGTGACATTTTCTTAATTGAGGTTCTCTCCTCTCAGATGACTTTAACATGTGGCAAATTGACATAAGACTCCCCAGCACAACTCTCCTACCTTACTTCATGTACTGTGTGTGTGTGTGTGCGTGCGTGTGTGTGTGTGTGTGTGTGTGTGTGTGTGTAGGTACATGTATGTGGTGTCACTGCATGCCTCTGAAGGGGACAACTTGGTTCTTCCCTTCTACCATGTGAATCTAAAGGATCAGAGTATCAAACTCAAGTTGTCAGACTTGGTGACGAGCATGCTTAACAGCTAAGGTATCACCACTGGCACCAGAAGGATTCCGTAGTAATGAGAGGGCGAACGTTTTGAAATTTGAAAGAAGAATAGTGACATTAGTAGGATTGAGTCTTTGTTCTTCCTGACCACAGCTGCTCAGTTCAGTAGAATCTGTTCTTAGATATAAAGGGAAACTATTTGCAGTGAATGATTTCAGTAGAATAAACAATCCCAAGGAACAATATTCCTCCAGTAGAATTTATTAAACAGGGAGAGGCAATCCCACAGCCAGGGACCAGATGTTCCTCTACCTGGGAACTTGCAGACACGTTTATGAAGAAACATCAGTGAAGAATGTTCATTATACTGATGATTTTAATAGAGGGAGTTGAGGGTAAACTTAAAAAAAAAAACATGTAAATAAAAATGCATTGACTACATCCTATATAACAGAAGAACACTAACTATACCCACACCAAGTAGATAGTTGTAAAAAGATATATCTGCATGTAAAAACAAAAGGCCAATAAATAGCATGCCATTTGTGGGATGATACTGTTTGTGAGAATTTAACTACACACACAAAGCAAGAGCATACACACATATTCCCAAGATTCATGACAAGAACAGTTGACCGATTTGTGTCCTGGTAAATGGTTTATGTCAGGAAAAGGAGGTTAAAGTAAAATTTGCTTTGATGGTAATTTTCTATTACTGTATAATACATTATTACAAACTCAAGCAACTTTGAACCTACAACCATTCATCAGACCATAGTTCTGGAGATTACAAATTAGCTCAAGTAACTCAGGAAACTAAGCTCTGAGCTGGAGCGAGTCTTCTGGAAACTCTAAGGATGAACCTGCATTTGAGTTCAGTTCCCTGAGATTGTGGGGCTGAGTTTCCTTCTTCCTTGAAACAAGGCAGGGGCACCATTGACCTCCAGAGGTGACCTCAAGTCCTTGTTACATGACTCTCATCCAGGTACGTGGTGATGTTTCAGCTCTTCTCCTGCTTCAGATTGCTGACACATTCCTCTGTGGCCAGGGGTAGAAGTGTTGGTCTTAAATGACACACATTGATAGGTGATGACCTCCCTGAGAAGCACACACATTTAGGCTATATGCTTTGGAACTTCAGATTACTACAATCCCTTCACATTATCACCCAGAATAGAGTTCCCATGAATAAGAGAGCCCCTAAATCAGGGTAAAAATTTGGGAACCTTATAAGAAGCTTGCCTACTATATTACCTTATGGAAAAAAAATAATTTTCTGTCTCAGTGTCCACAAGTTATAGGAAGGAGATTCAAACATTTTGGTTCATTGTGCTCATGTAAAAACTCCTTCCTCGCAGAGACCTCATAACCCTTTTACATCTTGACTTGGTCTGCGAGTAAATATAACATCGCATGCATCATGACAAGCCCGACACGGGCATGAGTATAATGAGCAACAGGCAATTCTTGAGCTACAGAGGAAGCAATTTAGGCTTATCTAGCTGAAGCCGGTGTTCCAAACATGACAGAAAAACAGCATGTTCTTGTGGGTGTCTTGACTCCGTCCGGCCGCCTCATTCATTCCCCACAGCCTGCCAAGTATAGCAGGTGCGTGAGTTGTTTCCAGGATGGGGTTGATGTCTTTTACCACTGGCTTTAAGAATATCTGTTTATCTGCATTTCCCCAGTGCTGTTAGCCCACGGCTGTTTTTCTGAACTTTGGTGTGCCCTTTTTTTTTTTTTTTTTTTTCTGCATCAAGCTGTATTGGTGTTGTACTAAGCTCTCAATCAACAATGCAGACACTTAGCTGTGTGGAAAGTAGATACTGCCTGAGATGTTAACATTTTCTCTCCACTCCACCATCTAGAACTGTCAAATAAGTGTTAACATCTGCCCATCTCTCAGCTTTTACAAAGTAGACCCTTTGGAAATGGATTTAATCCATAGGGTGAAGAAAAGAAAAGACTGCTAAGAAGTGAGACTCAACGTGATGATCCTTCTGGGAATTTCTACGTATGTTAGAGGGAGTGTTAGGAATTTAGTTGCCTTATGCCGCCATTGGCGTCAGTTGCTTTTGTGTCATGTGACAAGCAAGGAGAGCGTCATCTTTTATTCAGACTTTCGACTTCACATTTTGTACTGATTTATAAAAGATTTAAGGCATACATGCCAATTTGTGTATACAAGGCAGTGTAGTGTTTTTCTAGGCCCTTTGCCACAGATTACATAAAAAATTAAGTGAAGTTAAAAGTGTATGTGGTTTGTGTGTATGTATGGTATGATGCATGTCATATATGTACATGTGTAGAAACATATACATGGGTGGAAGACAGGGTTTGATGTTGGGCATTCTTCCCTGTTGCTATCCAGTTTTATACTTGAGACAGGATACCTTTCTGAACTTGGAGCTAATCATTCAGTTGGATTGGCTGGTCAGCAAGTGCCAGGAGTTATCTCCCTGCATAGTCTTAGAGCCGCCATTACACATGCATGCTGCCGTGCCTTGCCTTTGCATGGATGTTGGAGACCACCTGGGTTCCCATGTTTTCACAATAAACATTTTCCCATTGAGCTACCTTCCAGGTCCTGTTTTTAATGCTTTTGCAGAAATGCATTCCCACAAAGAGAATCCTATAGATAGAAATTATCATCCCACTTTTTAAAAAATTAATTTATTTTTTACACTTCCTATTTCATTCCCCCCGACTGTTGCACATCCCACACCTCCTCCCCACCCTCCTGTCTCCACATGGATGCTCCCACCCCTCACTGCACCTGACCTCTAAACTCCCTGGGGCCTCCAGTCTCTTGAGGGAAAGAGTGCATCATCTCTGAATGAACACAGACCCAGAAGTCCTCTGCTGTATGTGTGTTAGGGGACTCATATCAGCTGGAGTATGCTGCCTGGTTGGTGGTCCAGTGGTTGAGAGATCTCGGTGGTCCAGGTTAACTGAGACTGCTGGTCCTCCTACAGGCTTGCCCTTCTCCTCAGCTTCTTTCAGCCTTCCCCAATTCAACAACAGGGGTCAGCAGCTTCTGTCCATTGGTTAGGTGAGAATATCTGCATCCCACTCTTTCAGCTGCTTGTTGGGTCTTTCGGACGGTAGTCATGAAAGGGTCCATTTTTGTGAGTGCTCCATAGCCTCAGCAATAGTGTCAGGTCTTGGGACCTCCCCATGAGCTGGATCCCACTTTGGTCCTGTCACTGGACCTTCTTTTCCTCAGGCTTTTGTCCATTTCCATCCCTGTAATTGTTTCAGACAGGAACGATTATGGGTCAAAGATGTAACTGTGGGATGGCAACCCCATCCCTCACTTGATGCCCTGTCTTCCTGCTGGAGGTGGGCTCTGTAAGTTCTCTCTCCCTACTGTCAGACATTTCATCTAAGGTCCCTCCCTATGAGTCCTGAGAGTCTCTCACCTCCCAGGTCTCTGGTGCATTCTGGAGGGTACCCCCCACCTTCTGTTTCCTGAGGTTGCCCGTTTCCATTCTTTCTGCTGACCTTCAGGGCTTCAAGATGAGTAATCTGGTATCTAATAGTCTTATCTAACGTAATCTAAGACCAGGAAGGTAAGAAGCAGAAAATCTAGTACTTATTTTTCTAATACGTCTCAAGAGCCCACTTCTTACTCCATGAGCTCTGAGTTCTCACTACCACAAGAGAAATGACTCAGAAGGGATACAGGTGAGTTTGACAGTCTAGTGTTATAGACGACTAGACAAGATAATCCTCCTCATGTATGTGTATGAAGTTCTAGCTTCAGCTTCAAGTCTGACCTTCTCATTTCTCCCATCCCCCCCCCCCCAAAGATTTGATCCTGGTTGATGGTCTTCCAGATTGTGGGAATTTCAGAGTGGAACCTGAAAATGCTGTCCCAGGTCCCCTTGTCAACTTTGAGCAGTCTTGTTCGGTAGGAGGGTAGAGAGAATATCTTGGGTATTGTATAGATGTATTGCCTGTCAATTAAAAAGCTGATGGCTTAGGTAAGAAATAGAGGTGGGACATCCATTAGAGAGAAAGGATTCTTGGGTAGAGCCAGGCGGGATATTCGCAGGGAAGATGTGGTACCCGAACACAGGTGAATAGGCACATGGCAGAATGTAGACTAGAACAGATGAGCTATTTTAAGTTATATCTAGTCATAGAAGAGCTTAGCTATATGCTCAAGGTACTTGTAAATATATTTTGAGTCTGAGTCTTATTTCTGGGAACCTGGGATTGGAAGGAAGAACCAGGGCCCAACTTCCAAGCGGGGACAAAAAGGCTAGGTCATTATGAAACAAGTCAGACAAATGAGTGTACGAATTGTCATTTTTGAAGATGGCTGACAGTTATTTGATAGCAGCCTGTCATGTGAGTTAAGGTTTGTTAACCTTTTCTGCTCTTAACTGTAATCAGGGCATCCCTGGAGCTTATTATAGATGCTAATTTGGTATTTGACTTATGTGTTCAGATACCCTGCGATGCCTGGCAGCATCGATGAGGTCCTTCCTTCCTGGCAGACCCAGGGAGGGTGGTATTCACAGCGTGGGCTCCTTCCAGGCAGACCCATGGAGGGTGGTATCCACAGCGCGTGCGCTCAGAAACTCCCCGTTGCTTTACCCTCAGGGTGACGGCAAGCTGTTCCTTTTTATTTGTCACTATTATTGTTCAATTAATTATAAGTTTCTTATTAATTTAGTAATAAGAACTCATTACTTTAGTTTGTTATTTATTGCATAATTACCTAATGCATAGCGGTTCACATTTTAATCAAGATCATTTTAAACACATTTTAAAATAAGTTGTCCAAAAGGCTTCTAGATGTGTGTACACACACACACACACACACACACATATGCATATGAAGTATGGGTGTATTTGTATGTGTATTGAGGTACCCATTGAATAACACATTCTTTATTGCACAAACCTTCATGTATTGTCTCCTTTACATATGCTAATACGATCCTCACCATGTTTCCCAAGAAGATAAACAAAACAAAACAGATTAATGAGCTGTAAGAGTTCTATGAGTTCCAGGCCGGCCTGGTTGATACAGTGAGTTCCAGGGCAGCCAGAGCTACAAAGTGAGACCTGGTCTAAAAAAAAAAAAAAAAAGTTTACAATCTATGACTGAGCAAGAAGGGTTTGTTTATTTATTTATTTTTTCTGCAAGCACACTGCTGTAGCCTCATCAAAAGGGAGAAATTGAATATAAACTTTCAAAGCAGAGAAATAGAAAACCAATTTATTTCTTGACTTTCCTTGGAAACATCTCTAACTTTTGTCACTGGCAAATTGTATAAGAGCGTCAAAGTGAAAATGGTCACCTGCTCTGTTCTTCCGAAGACTTTTGTTTAGATTCTTAGCACCTCCTAACTGCACTGGGGACAATGGAGTCAAATGCTGTGTCTAACCTGTTCTACTGTGTCAAAGGAGGGAGGGACCGTCCCACTGCGTTTTGTAACCTAATTTGCCGAGGTGACCGGGTACAGCCACAGTCTCCAAGTCTGAGTCTAGTTTGAAGTCACATTTTGATTTCTTTCTTTCTTTCTTTTTATTTCTTCTTTTTTATTATTTATTAGATATTATTTATTTTCTTTACATTTCAAATGCTATCCCGAAAGTTCCCTATACCCTCCTCCTGCCCCTGCTCCCCTNCCCACCCACTCCCACTACTTGGCACTGGCCTTCCCCTGTGCTGGGTCATATAAAGTTTGCAAGACCAAGGGGCCTCTCTTCCTAATGATGGCCAATTAGGCCATCTTCTGCTACATATACAGCTAGAGACACGAGCTCAGGGGGTACTGGTTAGTTCATATTGTTGTTGCACCTACAGGGTTGCAGCCCCCGTCAGCTCCTTGGGTACTTTCTCTAGCTCCTCCATTGGAGGCCATGTGTTCCATCCAATAGCTGACTGTGAGCATCCACTTCTGTGTTTGCCAGGCACTGGCATAGCCTCACAAGAGGCTGCTATATCAGGGTCCCGAGCACTGCTTGTGGACGTTGTACATCGTGGTGCGGAGCCTAGTGCGCACCACGATGTACAACGTCCACAAGCAGAGTTGCCAGGATGAATTTTAAGCTGGTCTTTCTTGAGACAGGGTCTCCCAGTGTATCTCCTGCTGGCCTCAATGCACCATCTTCTTCTACCCTCAGCCTCTCGAGTGTGAGGGTGGTAAGTGGGAGCCACTGTACCTGCCTGAGCTGACACATCTTAGTGGCTAATCACAATAAAACCTACTGCCCATTTGTATCATTTCTACACCAGAACAGTGTCTCCTGTAGATGAGGCCTACACTGGCTAATTTTGTGTCAACTTGACACAGCTGGAGTTATCACAGAGAAAGGAGCTTCAGTTGGGGAAATGCCTCCGTGAGATCCAGCTGCAGGGCATTTTCTCAATTAGTGAACAAGGGAGAGGGCCCCTTGTGGGTGGGACCATCTCTGGGCTGGTAGTTTTGGGTTCTATAAGAGAGCAGGCTGAGCAAGCCAGGGGAGGCAAGCCAGTAGAGAATATCCCTCCATGGCCTCTGCATCAGCTCCTGCTTTCTGACCTGCTTGAGTTCCAGTCCTGTATCCTTTGGTGATCAACAACAGTATGGAAATGTAAGTCAAATAAACCCTTTCCTCCCCAAACTGCTTCTTGGTCATGATGTTTGTGCAGGAATAGAAACCCTGACTAAGACAACGCCCTTCCTAAGAATGGGTCCCCCTCCTTGTGACCACACAGAAATTCAGGCTGCTACTTGATCTATTTTCTTCTTTGTGGTCTTGTGTATTTACCTATACTTGTTCACTATTTTCAAAGACTCATTCTACTATAATTTCTATTATCTTAAGTGTATCCATGTTTTGCTTGCATGTATGTCTGTATACTTGGTGTGTGTGCCTGGTGCCCACAGAGTCCCAAATAGGGCCTCACTTGGGGGGGGGGGCGGGATCCACAGGCAGGCAACACATTCAGTGACAGCCCCACCTCTAGTTGTTGAGGTACCTTCATGAAGACCAAAGCAGCCCATCAGCTACATATATGCAGGGGCCCCTGTCCAGCCTGTGTATGCTCTTTGGTTCAGTCTCTGGGAGTCCCAAAGGGTCTAAGTTAGTTGACTCTGTTGGTCTCCCTGTGACATCCTTATTATTTTAGGGTTCCTCAACCCTTCCCCAGACTCTTCCATAAGACTCCCTGAGCTCCATTTAATGCTTGACTGCGGCTCTCTGCATCTGTTTCAGTTAGCTGTTGGATGGAGACTCTCAGAGGACAGTTATGCTAGGAGCCTATCTGGTTGACCCTGGCAGCAGCCCCTAGTTATTTATTACTTCAGATAAATAGTATAAATACTATGGATCCCTTAAAATTCAACTCTAGAATTATGCACTACTTAGAAATTTTATGTAAATGTTAACTAAAAAAGTTTCTAGTCACCTCAAAGCCCCAGTATTAATATGAACTACAGTAATAATAAAACATTTAATTTATTCAATGAATAATATTTACATTATGAAGCCAGTGGTACAACACAAAGTGATGAAGAATAAAACCAACTTTAAAAATCAGAGTTTTAAAATCTGATGGTGGATGTAGTAATTATCATAATTGTATGTAAAAATCAAAACATAGCAGAGCTTTCTGGTACAAAATTCTTAATCATCTCAGTTATAGTCATTACTTGCTACCAATTTACATCTAACATCTGCTAGAACTGATATCTGGTTTTCTTTTCCCCAAGAAGAGATGAATAGATAAATGATATTTTGGAGCAGGCATTAATTTACTTGAGGACAGAAAAAAATAAAAATATCCTGCATTCAAGATTAGTACTGGTCACAAGCCTTTTTCCAACAGAAATAATAAAAATAGGAAGACAAAGTCACCCCTAAAAATGTCCCATGGGCAGAAAGAGCCCAGGACAAGGCACACATGACTTTCCTTCAATGATCAGGGATCTCTTTTGCCACCAAGGAACAATGACTGAAACCAGAGAGGGGTACTAGGTGCATAGCTAAGTTTTGCAGATTATTATGGTGAGGCACGGGTGACCAGACGGAAGGGCGACTGGCATGTAGGTAGGACTATGCGCAGTGTGAGTAGGATGCAGTCCAGCACACGCTGGCTTTGTGAACAGCTTGTCCTCAGCGTGGTTGCTTTGGGTTGGAGTCTTCACTTCCCACACTGCTGAGTAGCTTCCCTTTGCTAGCTGGGCCTCTCCTAAGGGATTTTAGGAGCCAAGTCTGAAGGATGGCCCCAGCTGTGCCTGTATCACATCTCACAGTGGGGAAGTTGGCGATGAAGGAGTTTCCTGTGCCTGGAAAGAACACCTGGAATTTTGTGACCATCTAGGCAGTCTTACCCACAGAGCCTTTGTTCCTTACCAATGACCATGAATGGATGACCTGTCCCAGGTGGCCATTCAGAGTTAATGACCAGCCCTTCTCTCTCCCTCCTGCCTCCCTCCCGATTGACCTCTGGTCTGAGCGACTTGCAGTGCAAAGGTCTATTAAGACATAATTATGTCTGTTCATCCTTTTATTTCTGTATTGATGAAGTTGCTCCACTACAGCTTGTCAAAAATTCAAAACCTGGGGACAATTTCCTTTAAAGGGAAGTGGTCAAACAGCTTTTTACCACACAAGGGTCTTCCTTTAAGGGTGATTGTGGGGCAACTGTGCGTCCACAAGCTACTCCATTTTGCCCCTTTCTTGTCAAGGGGCTTCATTGGTGGTACAGCTTCAGTGTTTTAAAGTAAGGCTTATGCCATGGAAGTGTAGGTTAGGAGATATTAACCACATCAACCTTATCTAAAATATGGGATACAATCTCTTAGTCCTTTCTGGTGTCTCTTTCTTATCTGTCGCCATGGAGAAGAAAGAGACTGTCCTCAGGGACACAGAACTGACTTATAAGTGTGATCTACTTGGAGGTATTTAAGAATTTCAAGTTATTTTCTTCAGTTCTATTAAAGTATAACTAAAAACTGTATATGTTTGAAGTATACAAGATGCTGATTTGATATGTATATATATATATATATATACATACATATATATATATATATATATATATATATATATATATATATACTGCTCTTACTGCCCTGTGAGAGTCCATCCATGTCTTTTCTCTGTTTTTCTCACATTTATCAATCTTTCTGTTTTATACAAACTTTGTAAAACTGTTTAAAGCTTGAGAAGTTCAAGGAGGACTGGTTCCAGATCTGTGATGGTTTGTATATTCTTGGGTCAGGGAGTGGCACTATTAGGAGGTGTGACCTTGTTGGAATAGGTGTGTCACTGTGAGTGTGGGCTTAAGATCCTCACCCTAGTTGCCTGGAAGTCAGTCTTCCACTAGCAGCCTTTGGATGAAGATGTAGGACTCTCAGCTCCTCCTGCACCATGCCTGTCTGGATGCTGTCATACTCCCACCTTGATGGTAATGGACTGAACCTCTGAATCTGTAAGCCAGCCCCAATTAAATGTTGTTTTTTATAAGACTTGCCTTGGACCCTAATGAAGACAGGATCCAAGTCCCCATCCCTGAGCTGTTTTACCTGGTGAGTTGCTGGGGTAGATGCTATCACCTCTGTCCTGTGGTTTGCAGTATGAGGTGACTGAAGCACAGGGACTGACACGTGGACACTGTCAATGATTGCGCTTCGTAGTTACAAGCCAGAAAGGTCCCAGCAGTTAGAGAGAGAGGGGCGCACGGGTCCTAGCCCCATCCCTAACCAGGAAGCTCTTTGCTATTGGTAACTACTGGTAAAGGGAGAGCCACTTTTCTCCAGTGGATGCTCACTGAGTCTCTAAATCATGGTGCAGGGTTGGCCAACCCAAAACTAACTCCATGCCTGTGTGTAGTTTTTTTTTTTTTTTTTTTTTTTAACTCATTTTGTTTCGTTTTGATATTTAAAAAAATGGTTTTGGTGTTTTGTTGTTTGTTTTGATTTTCATTGTGTATGTGTGTATGTATGTGTATGTGTGAGTGTAGTTTTGTTTGAATTTAAGAAAGGGAGAGAGAGAACATAAAGCTGATTGCATAGGGAGGCAGGGAGGACCTGGGAGGAGTTGGGGGGGAGGACATAGTTAAATATATTGTATGAAAATCCTTCTCATAATGAAAAAAAAAAAGAAAAGAATTGTGTTTTGGTTTTTTAAGAGTTGGCTCTGAGGCCAGCCAGTGCTGCTTCAGCTGCAACACATCACCCCATTTGGCAAAAGATGAGATCTGGACAGGGTTCAGCAAAGAAAAAGGCCAAAGAGCAAAAAGGGTGGCCGGAACTTAATTTAGTCATGAAGGAAAATGGGGGCAAGTTGGGAGCAAGTGGACAGAATATCAGAATTGGCTAGAAATAACTAACTAGCTCACTGTCCCCAGAGGCCATGAGGAAGTCAAGCAAGGACAGGCCCAGCATTAACCATGTCCTAAGGCCCAACGTGGAGCACGAGGAAGGCAAATTCTGCGGCACCCCAGTTGCTCATTTGTAGGGAAAGATGAGCTCTTTGAACAGTGGGAGCTCAAGCTCTGGTAAGGGGCTCAGCTATTGCAGGGTGTCCCAGGACAAACCCTGACCCTAGAGATCACTCTATAGCTCTCTCTTCTCAGTAGCTGAGAGAGAGAGAGAGAGAGAGAGAGAGAGAGAGAGAGAGAGAGAGAGAGAGAGAGAGAGAGATGCTATGATAGCATGAACTCAAAAGATACGTATGGTATGTGGGAATGAGGGGCTGCAGCGGACCAACAGAGCTTTGCTGGTGTGTTTACTAATGTTGAAGCATTTGGTTTTAGTCAGCCTGGAAGCTGAAGAGGAAGTGAAAAGTTGCCATTGTCTGAGGAAAGTATGGCCCACAGTCTGCTACAAGGACACGATGAGACCATCAAATAGGAACTTATTACACAAACCCTACTTTGGAGATGGTAAAATCCATTAGTGAATTTTGATTATTTTTTTTTCCAGGCTTCTTTTCAAACTTTCTGCTTTCCCTCTTCCAGACGAGGGTTCTGCTTACTCAGTGATACATTTTAAGATTAGACTTCGGTTCTTAGAACAGTAATGTGGGTGTCAGGAAGGACAGCTTTGCACCAGGGGATACCGCCTGTGCCTCAGGGTTGTCCCCCCCTAGGCGCTCAGCACTCTGCAGGTTAGCATTGCAGTGTGTCTCTTTCTCCAGTGCTTTAAGCCCTGTCTCCTGTTGGACACCAACTTCTCGAGCACCCAAATCTTCTATTCTGTGTGTAATCCTCATTTTCAAAAAAAAAAAAAAAAAAAAAAAATTTTTTTTTTTTTTTGCTTCTAACCCATGTATGAAAAGCATTTTACATTTGGCCAGATCATTCATATAAACCTGTATAAATCAGAAATCGCATTAACATTATGCCTTCCTGAGCTCTGACATTTCCTATTCTGCTTCTTCTATAATTCATTAGTTTTTGATTGGAAAGCACACAATTGAAGACCCTAAGGCTTTCTCCCATTCCAGTCATATGTAATCAATTCATTTGTCCTCCTCCTCCCTCTTCTTCTCCCCCTCCCCTCCCCCTCCCCTCCTCCTCCTCTTCCCCCTCCTCTTCCTCCTCCCTCCTCCTCCTCCTCCTCCTCCTCTTCTTCTTCTTCTTCTTCTTCTTCTTCTTCTTCTTTGAAGGGCCTTGTTGTGTAGTCTAGGTTGGTCTTGAACATGAAAACCTTCTCCATCAACCTCCCAAGGACTAAGATTACAAGTGTGAGCCGCCAATGCCAGACACACAATTAATTCATACAATATCTTTGGATAACTACTGCTGAAGTTTAATTGCAAATTAGAATCTCTTGTCTTTGCCTTTAAATCCCTGGGACTTGGATCCTACCGCAGGGATAGGAGTTTAATTGTGTGGAGGATAAATGGGATCAGGATTTTGTAAAGCTTCCAAGGGGCCCAAGGCTTAGTAACATTTGAGAACAGCTGATAGAGACTCCTGTGTGCTGGAAGCATCTCTGCAGCTGAATATATCTCTTCTCCGGTGTGTGTGTGTGTGTGTGTGTGTGTGTGTGTCCCTCCAACCATTGCAAACATTTGTTCTGCAGTGTGGAAAGACACTTCTCTAATCCCTTCTGTTATACCAGCACAGACTCTTCCCTCCTATGCAAGTCTCCTGCTGACCTTCCCCTTGACCCTTAGACCTTCCCTTCTTGGGAACTGGAAAGAGCCAGTTACCACCTTCCAACCCTGCACATAAACCTTGCCCACCTACAGTTAGGTAAGATCCAGGGATATTTAAATATGCCTGAGAAACCATCTGAGAAAAAGAACACCCTTTATTTATCTTACCTTGCTTTTCTCTTTCCCAGTGACTGTGCAAATCCCCACCCACAAGATGTTAGTTACCCTTGCCTACAGCCCTCCAGAGACTGCTTTGCATATTTGAGTGTTACCCACATTACTCACATTCAGAGCCTCCCTGCATTGTTGAATTGAGAGACACACTTTAGCAGTGAATTGCCTGAACCCTTAATAGCCCTGGATTCATTGATACTGACTGAGTCCTTCTCAAAGTTCTTCCCACTTTGGCTTAGGAATTTAATTTGCTTCTTTATATTTATGTCTCTCATTCTGAATTTTAACCTTCTCAGGATTTAGTCCTATGCCTTTTATTTCTGTCTCATGACATATTCTTTACTATATCTTTCTTCATCTGTGAAATAACATTTCTTTCCCCAATCACTCAATCACTCTTTCCCTCAAACACTGCCTTTTTCTCCATTGATTCCCAATGACCTCTACATGGATGTTATGTAAATGTAGTCTGTCCAAAGCAGAATTCATTCTCTTGCAAGTCCTCCCTGTCTATCTCTATCTCTATCTCTATCTCTATCTCTATCTCTATCTCTATCTCTATCTCTATCTCTATCTCTATCTCTATCTCTATCCCAGTTTCCCTGTCTTAGTATATATGTGACACCAGGATGGCCCAGTGACACAATCTAGAACTCTGCCTAGCCTCTGACTGTCATCTGGCATACTCAGTAAGAGGCTACATCCTGATGCCTCTCCCATTTCCCTCATCATTGTCATCCATCCTTGTGCAGACAATCAGCTGCTGATGTCAGATCCTCATTGTTTATGCTTTACCCATTTCTATTGACTCTCACTTTAGTGTTTTCATGGTTTTCCAGTGCATGCTCTCTCATGCTGCCTAGCAGGCATCTCTAGCTCTCTACACTCTCTGACTCCACACAGCCCCTGTCCCATTACCATTCTCTCCTTTCTTTTTGGTTGAATACTGTTTAGATTCCACAGTCTCTGGATTTCCACCGTCTCTTCGGCATTCAGGCTTTTGCACTTGCTGATTCCAACTTTAGAAACATTTATTATATTGATAAGAAAACTTAAACTTCAGAGAAAGTGACTTGTAGCCATTTTATCTGTCTGTTCCTTAAAGAAATATCTAAGTTGCTGAGTGCAATGCGGGAAGACAATAGCATGGCATAGAATTATGTTCAATTTCAATGTTAAGCTTTGTTAATTATTAGCTCTGTGAACTTAGTCAAGTGCCCCAACTCTTCTGCAGTCCTCATTTTCCTCTATTCTTCTCCCCACCCATGAGGGGGACCTGAGTTGGCAGTTGAGAATTGGTTACTTCAGAGAATGGCAAACATTAAACATAATACATTACACAAAAATCTGGTATTATGGCATTTAATTTTTATCACCACCATCATTTGGCATAATGTTTGGTTCTTTAGATTTAAATATGATGCGGTCATAAAATGATATAATTAACTTATCATGAGCAATAGACTACTCCATGAATGCAAAGTAAATTGTTTATGTCAAATGAAAGATCACTCACTATGTACCAGGACCAAGGCAAATAGCGAATGGTATGGGATTCAGAGAACTACAGTGAGAAATGTCTATTTAGATTGAATAGGCAAAAGAGACACGGTCATTTTTTTCCTCCTCCTCCCCCATCCTCCTTTCTCCCTCCCTTCCCCTTCTCTCCTTTTCTGGCTCTCTCTTTCCAAGTGTGCATGTGCACATGCACATACACACACACGCACACACACACACACACACACACACACACACACACACATGTGGGTAGCTGCACATATGCGTGACAGTGAGATGTTGATGTCAATTGGTCAGTTGTCTTCCTCAGTCACTCTTCACCTTATTGGTTTTGGGATGGTGTCTCTCCCTGATCCTTTGGTCACCAATTTGGCTAGACTAGGGGACTTCTCTTGGCTCCACCTCCCCAGTATAATGTATATATGGGATTTCAGATAAGCGCCGTAGTGGCTGATATTTTACATGGATAATGGGGATCTGAAGTTAGGGCTACGTTTGTACATCAAGCAAGCATGTGACTGGAGCCATGTCCCCAGACTTATATGTAGACATTTTAGCTGGTCATGCTTGTGGTGGAAGGAGCAGCAGGTATAACATTGATCGGCTTATTTGGTTGGAAATCAGAAATCAGGGCTCAGAGGAAGCAGCCATCCTGATTGAGGCTGTAGCATGTTAAGTGGAATAGCAGAAAATCGACGTGAGCCTAAGACTACGCCTGGTTCCCAAATGCTGGCACCACTCCTTCCACAGTGGGACAAAGTCACAAAGTCCTGTTGTATGGGGGAAATAGTGAGTTTACACAGGCATATGACTTGACCAAGAGCATACAACTCCTGCTTCCGTATGTAGGTAGCATCCAGATTAATAGGATACAACGGGGGTGTGCAATGTAAGGGATTTAATTCTTTTTTTTTTTTTTTAAGTGTGGATTTTTCCTTAGTTCTAGCCCTACCAGCATATTTAGAGGATATTAATCCAGATGCTACATTTTTTAAAAACTCAGGTTCCTTCTTTTCCTTCCTTTCCTCATCTTTCCATTCCTCCTCCCCTCCCTCTCTCTTTCTTATTCTCTTCTCCCATCCCTCCATTTTTTTTTTTCACTTCAGAGTTTCATGTAGCCCAGGCTGGCCTCTAGTTTACTTTGTATGACCCCAAACTCCCAGTTGTCATAATGTCACTCCTTCATCCAGTGTGGTAAGATTAGAGGTGGGTTTCACCATTCCTGGTTCAATGCTGGTGATAAAACACTGGACTTCATGCAAACCCTCTACCAACTGAATTCTACCTCCAGACCAAAGTTTCCCTTCCTTTGTTTAATTTTGAGCCAGGGTACCACTGTATAGCTTTATGTAGATCAGGCTGGCTTTGAACTCCTAGAGGTCTACTTGCTTCTGCCTCCCAAGTGCTGGGATTAAGGTCACATACCACCACATCCACCCAAAGTTTCTTTTAAAATGCTTAGAAGGTGAAAATTCTGAGTTTTTGCCACATCACCTTCATTGTACTTTTGGCAAGACTTGGGCAGAAAAGATGTTTTAGCACTAGTTATATCACTGGACCAGATCTCCTAACCTTGGATTCCAGTAACCAATGTCAGGTACAGTTGCTGCTGCTTCTACTGTTCCGTGGAAGAACAGTACACTCAACATCCATCTCTGCTGTAACAGGCTAGCCCTGTCCTACTGTATGGGCTAGTGTAAGAAGACCACTAATCAGATGCCCCTCCTAAATGGGATTGTTATCCTCTGGGTCATGGTGGGCATGTACTTACCTGCAGACCGATTGCACCTCTAAGCTCATTGGTGACCTTTGCATATTGGGAATGAGGAGAGAAATGAAGAAACGATACTAATGTTTCCGGACAATGCAGTTCTGGGCTGGAGAGATGGCTCAGTGGTTAAGAGTACTGGCTGTTCCTCCAGAAGACCTGAGTTCCATGCCCAGCGCCCACACGGTGGCCCACAAATGCTTGTAAGTCCAGTTCCAGAGGACTTGATACCCTCTCCTGGCCTCTGTGTGCACCGGGCTTACACATGGTGTACAGACATACATTCAGGTAATACTCTCACACTCATAAAATGATAATTTAAGGAAAAGAAAATCCAGAATGTTTTCCTAAAAGTTTGCAGCATCCCATTGTACTCCACCCATGAGTAAGATGTGGCTCACAAAAGATCTGCAAATAATAGGTAGAAGGACTAGGATATGTGTAGCTCTAAAGCATGGATTCTCTTAATATTAATATATCATATTTAAAACTATAAGAATTACCCAATTTGGAGGTTTATGTTCATTAACTACCAGTTTTCAGCAGTCATTCTAAGTCATTTCCCCATTCAAATTAGAGAAAGGCTTTTAAGAGCATATATACAACCTTTTCTGAATGCCACTCATGAGGCCTTATTACACAAACATTCATTAGCAGGGCAGGCGCCAAGCAGTGCAGAGCTCTGCTCTGTAAGCTTGATGAACCCTCTTCTTTCTCTCCCTCTAGGGGTTCTGACCCTGCTCCGTATGAAACTGCTTATTTGATGCAGATGGAGTCACGTTAGAAGGCAGGCTGCTGTGTAGTCCATGTTCTTCCTACTTCAGACTATGGTTAGATATAGATCCAGAGGAGGATTAAACCTCATGTGCTCCGTGTAGGTTTCTGCTTCGCTATACTCTTTTCTTTGTCCCTGATGTGTGACCTGTTGTCAAATTGTCTTAGCAGTTAACGTTGCTTGAGCATCTTTTGATGTCATCAGTGAGATAGAATTTCTAATATTCACTAGACAGATTAATGGAACAAGACCCTGTTTTCACCAATAATGTTTTAATCCATGATGCTAACTGGCAAAGTGTGAGCTAATGGCATTGCCTCAGATACTGGCAGAAGGAAGCCATGACCCACTGTGGCTCTTTATCTTTTAGGGCTGTGGACCAAACCTGGGCATTGCATCACTAGCTCGGCCGGTCATAGAACTTGAACTTAACCTACTGTTTCCTAACCTAGCTACTCTGAAATATTTTACAGCATAATTCGGGCTCCACATTCCCTGTTATAGATTGACTGCGAGGTCGGTTCAATAGGAACCTACCAGGCTCTAAGTGACCTTGCATTTGATCGCAGACCTCTCCTGCTCTGAGCTTGGTAACTTTCAACGCTTTCTGTTCCCACCTTGACCAACTATCTCTTGTGCGCTTAGTGTTCTTCATCCCAGGGCATCTGATAGGAGCTACACTTGTTATTTTGCTCCCACTGTGATTGCTGTTTGAGTTGCTATTCTATGATATCCTGAGACATTTCCAGTAAATGACTTTGCTGGTCCGTGAGCCCCACCCATTTAATGCAAAGGCTGTAGCATTCGAAAGCAGCCCATGTGCCAGAGCAGATGTTCGCGGATTCCATTTACAGCACCCTTTCAGCCTGTTAGTTCTTTGGGGCTGTAGATCCTCAACTCTACACAGAATTTGGTGCATTTATAGATTCCGAATAAAATCCCAGCTTTTACATTTCAAATAATAAAAAAAAAAATCTCAGCTTTGCTGAACTCTCAAGTCTGTTCTTGTCACCAGCTGTTTGAAATTAAACTTTTCTGGTGTCTTAATAAAAAGCATTTATAACTTTGTAATTGATTTTTAAAAGATGTAAATTATTGTGTCTCTTTGAAGAAAAAGGACATGACTAAATAGCAGCCTTTTAAAGACATGTCAAGCTGCTGGTAGCATCTCCCCCCCAACCCCCAGCTATGCCCCGCCCCCAAAACGTGATTCATCCTGTTGACGATTGTGCTGCTTCATACTTCTCCCCTTGAGCTCTGAAGTACGTCTCACCCCACCCTGACCCTTGCAGACACAGAGGGAAACACTCAGGTGTCTGCTCACGTTCTCACCTATCTGGAGGCTCCCAACACACGCACATCTGTAATGACAGCTGCTACAGATTTTGCTACTGATGAGCTGCCCATGGCTGCGGGTCCCAAGGAAGGCAGCCAAGAAGGGTCTTGACCAGGTGGTAGTCTACCTGCTGGCTTGTTTATCTGCCATGATTTATGAAGCCAGATGCCTGTGCTTCCTGGAGAGGCCATAGGACAGACTAAGGCCAGGAAATCTATGTCCTATTTCCCAGTTGGCCTCTGGCTTCCTCTGTACCAGGTCAGCATCCCCTTGCATGCTTGGGACCACCCACTGTTCCAGTCGTTACAACAGAGGAGAACCCTAAAGTGCACAGGGAAGTCTCCTTATGCTCAAGCATCTTTCATTAAAATTTAGAATCTGTGACACCTATTCCTGTCCCTGTTGATTTTCTAAGTCTGTTTTATTTATTTATTTTTGTCATGAATTGTTTATCCTCAAGCATGGTGGTAGTGTGGGACAGGTGATATATTGGTATAGGTTCTTTTGATAACACAAGGCAGAAATATCGATGTTCTAAGTCATAAAAGAAAGGAATTTATTGGAAAGGCCCATGAAAGCAGAGATATAAGCAGTGATTGGGAAATTCTAGGGACTTCCCAGGAGTGCTTGTGGCTATTTTCTCCAGATACTGTTGACTAAAGTGGTCCAGCTACTCATGATACAGTCATTGCACAGAAGTACATGTCTAATTCTCAGAAGAAAAAAAAAAAAAGAATCAAGTTGCCAAGGTGGACATTCCTTGAGGTTGTTGCTTCATTTAAAAATAGCCCTTGTGGTTGTCTCTTTTGTTAGTTTGGAGTTTTGAAACATTTATTTTTAAGGAGTCTAGACCCAACAAGGTATGTGTAAAGGGTTAGTAAGATGCTATAAATAATTTAGGGCTGGGAGATGTCAAATTGACTTCCTTATTTTAGGGTTGAAGATTAAAAAATGTTTAGTAACTTGGCTATGGCTACTGTGTTGTATGTGCCTGTGTGTGTGTGTGTGTGTGTGTGTGTGCATGGGTGTATGGGAGTAGTAGTGTTGAGGTTTAGATTTTCTGACTTTGCAGCAACACTTTGCTTATTTGGATACATTATTTGCTTAAATGTCTTATTTGGATACATTTTTACTTTAGCCTGGTGATAACCTAAAGGTTATTTCAGTGCAATACCTAACAGAAAGAAGCTGATTCATGCTCAGAACCAGAAGTTAGGGCCAGCAGTGTCTGAGCAACGAAGACCCAGTCCGAGACCTACACGGTAGAAGTAGAGAACTCAGCCCCGCGTGCTGCCCTCTGATCTCCACACATACGGGTCCAGTAAAGCCAGCGACAGTGGAAGAAAGATGTCTGCTGTAGGAGAAACGAAATAGAAGAAAAAAAAATTATACCTAAATACTATGGTGTGGTTCTTGGTTTCATTTACTTCAAATAAAATGAACACAAAGAGAACTCTTTTGAAAAAAATTCCAAAACTCTACTATTTGCCATATAGCAACCAGAAATTATTCTATAACCCCAGTGGGTAGAACAGTAAGTGTGGTTATGTGTTAAAATGCCCACAATTTGAAGAGATTCATAGTACAATACAGGGGTGTAATGACATGATGAGAGGGGTTGGCTCAAGAGTCTTGGCCGAAAGGAAGGTGTGAGCACAGAACTAATGGTGGCATCTAGTTAGAAGGGAGACAACACCCTGCAGTTGTCCTTCCACTCCAAGGACACAGGAGAGGGCGCGGTGAGTGAAATATTCTTTCATTTATGTCTGTGTTGGTCGGTTGGGAATACCAAGTAATTTCAACATTAGTGGCTGGAACATGCAGCTGTGAACGTTGTTTCTGTGTCACTATCAAAACCTCACGGTTGTTGTCACAGTCCTCAGCTCTCAAACCTGCTGGGGATGCGACTGATAGACTCTCCTTAGCCCTCAGAAAATTCCCTCCTGCCTGGACAGAATTATTCATTTTCACTTTTCTGCCTCGAGACAGCAGGGAGGTAGGCTCCAGCTCCTCCTTCAGCTTTTCCCTCATAGAATCGTGCTGCCAATAGTATGCTGCTTCTGAGGTTGTGGGGTTATTGCTTGTAGGCAATGGAAGTTAATACATTTCCACCCACTCCTTGATTAGGGTTGTCTCTTGGCCCTGCGGCACCAAATGTTTGGGTAGTGTTGCTGGGGTTTGATCGACTGGTTCATCTAAGGTTTTATTCCATGGATTTCTACCAAGATACAATGTTTTTTTTTTTTTTTTTTTTTTCTCTTAAGCTATGAGGCCCTGAACTTTAGATTCAACAGCTGCCATTCTGTCCCTTGGCTAGTGTGAGTCTCATTTCAGTCTTGTGGGGGAAGTGACACAATGTCTCCAGTCTACTTGAGCTCCTTTGTTTGCACAATCTTGAATCTTTGCTGATCACTGGGAGGTACAGCAGGGAGACTTGAAGGAAGCCCAGTTTCTGCATCTGAACCCAGGGACATTTGAATGTCCCCATGAGGAAGATAAAGGCCGCTCTGGTACCTCTAGCTGGTGTATCTGAATGACCTTGCCTTTTCTCCCTTGCTTCTCTTCTTTCCCATTAACCCCTTCTTCTCTTTTCACTGCTCTCAGTATATTTTCATTCCATTAGTGAATTGCCACCAAGTTTTATGAATTTTTAAAATATTGAATACAAGAGGAAATCCAGGTCCTTCCCCAAATCACTTGTCTTAATTAGAAAGTGATATTATTTGAATATCTATGAAGAGATGTGAACCACTACTGGCTGTTCAGATGGTGTCTTAGGATTTTACTGCGGTGAACAGACACCGTGATCAAGGCAAGTCTTATAAAGGACAACATTTAATTGTGGCAGGCTTACAGGTTCAAAGGTTCAGTCCATTATCATCAAGGCAGGAACATGGCAGCATCCAGGTAGGCATGGTGCAGGCAGAGGTAAGGCTGCTTGAAGAATCCTGACTTCCAGGCAGCTAGAACAAGGGTATTAAAGCCCACACTCACAGTGGCACACTTACTCCAACAAGGCCACACTTCCAAATAGTGCCACTCCCAGGGCTAAGCATATACAAACTACCACAGAAAAGGTCCTTTGTGGACAGATGTGGTGATTCACAACAGTAGTGGGGGTGGTGACTGTGATCTTTTGAATCATGTGACTGAGACATGAGCAAGGGTTCACATCTGTTCTGGAGCCCACTGCATCCTCAAGATCATCTTGACTGAGATGGAGAGTCCCTCCCCTGTCATTTTTTTCTTTTTTTATGAGCTTCTTGCACACAGGCAGGCTCCGTGTTGTTTGTTTTCAGGTGTCAGCATCCTGAAAACTTCCTCAAGTATGGTAGATGATCAGTGCAGTGCATATTCACCTTAGCAGACAAAAGCCACCATGCTTTCCCATCATGCTTTGCATCCTGTTTATATAATGCTGAGGGGTGGGTGGGTAAAATCACATTCTTTCCACATAGGGAACTCATCTGTAATCATGAATGTCTGAGGTCCTCCTGGGTCTAAGATATGATAATAGGACGTGAGCAACTGGTGTGAAAACCAGAAATTGCCTCTGGACTGTGGTGACTTCAGAACCTACCCCCTGCGTGATGACACTCAGTTCCTACTACAGCATTTGTATCTGCATGTGGCTCTCTCCAGGGTCAGGATGCCAGCTGCTGATGCTATATTGCCAAACCAGGTTTGTATACATGATGACTGCAGTTGCAGTTCTTGTAGTTATTTGATCTCGTGTTCTCTCTCTCTCTCTCTCTCTCTCTCTCTCTCTCTCTCTCTCTCTCTCTCATGTTTGAGAAAAGGTTAACACCATGTTTACAGTATGTATCCCATGTTGGCCTTGAATTGTGCATCCAGGCTGTCTTCAACCACCCAACAATCCTTGGGAAGTCATAGTTTCCCAAGCGCTAGGATTACATATGCTACCACGCCCAGCACCCTCCCTTAGGATGACTGTTCTCTTTATGAAACCCCCCCCCCCATGGGAATAGTAAAGGCTTGGTCAACAATGCTGAGAATGGTGAGAATTTCAGGCAGTTTATTTGGCTCTCTTAGGAAACCCATCAGCAATCACAGGGCCATGAGACCACTGTCCTTCAATGTGGCTTTTATTATTCTATCCCTTCCAAAGGTATGTTTCATTTGACAACAGGAACATTTTAGCCTTCATGTCAGCAATCTGATGTTTCAGAGAGGTAATTTTTTTTTTTTGACAATCGGCAATATAAAGCAATAATGGGCAACTAAAAGTGTTATTTTAAGATGTTTTGCACAACCTTCTGAGAATAGAAAAAAAAAATCCCATGGAGTAATGATTGATGATGCTTCAAAGGAAAAACAGTGCCTTGTAAAAGTGGAAGCCTGGTCTTACATCTCTGAACCACAGAAATCCAAATCATGTTCTTTTATCCATGTTCTTTTGCATGTGTAGACACAAGCAAGCAAGCCTGGGTTTTAACCATAACTCCATGGTCCTCTCTCATCCCCTCTACTTATCACTTGCTGGTCTTCTCCCCTCCCCCAAGTAGTCTCTCGATCTGTTTTAATATCATTTCCATTCTATCAAAATTTCTCTTCCACCAGCTCTCTAAAGATCTATGTTTTTTTAATGTCTCATGTCATTTTTGTTTTTCATCCCTCATTTATTATCTTATTGCATGAAAACTCTGTGTGTGTGTGTGTATGTGTGTGGTGTGTACTTGTGATGTACAGGTGTATATGCCAATGTGTGAGACCTAAAACTGTAGGAGGACACTGTGCATCCTACACTATCACTCTGAAGTTTATTTTCTCCAGTATGTATTTCGTTGAGCTTGCAGCTAGTCTGGACCATCAAACCCAGCCAGCCTCCTTTCTCCATCTACAACACTAGAATCATTGGGCACAGCCATATCTGGTTTTCATGCAGGTGCTAGGAATTTAAATTCAGGTCTTAATGCTTGTGTAGCAAGCAAGTTTAACACACAGAGCCATACTCTCATCCCATAAACAAATTTTAATCTGTTGCTTAATTTTTTGTGTTGATTCATGCTATATTTTCAAGTTAGTTTTGTATATGACTGCTCTGAAACATATAACTTTACCTTTGTGTAATTCAATTTTCCCTCTATCTACTGTACAACTACTTCATATATATATATATATACATACATATATGCATTTATGTATGTATATATATATTTGGATGGCAGAAATGTGAACTACCTTTTTTTGTTAATCAATTCACATTTCCATTTCCTGCTATGGATTCAAACAGAGATAACTCACGCAAATTTAACTGTCCAGATAGGAAGCCATCATTTAGGGAGGCTCTAATAGTCGTGGAGGAGTTCACCAGCTGATAAGGATGGACATCTCAGGTGGCATTCTGCTGTGGTCTCTGACCCCCAGTGTTTTCACAGATTCTGTTCTCTGACACGTGGCTGCTGCAGCTGTCCTGCTGGCTTCTTTTTACTAGAGGATTGGCAGCTAATCCCCTTCCTCTACTTCAGTTCTTCCTTCAAATTATACTGCTCCTTGATACTCAGTGTGGTCCCGGGTTTGTCATAGGGCATTCCCTCGGGGCTTGTTAGAAATGCAGACTTCCAGGCCCACCCAGATATTCAGAACCAGGACAGACATTCAACAGGATTCCTGAGTGATTCTCACATTCTTAGGGTGTGTGAAGCATTCAGTTAGACAACCTCTCGGCGTTCATCTCAGTCCAATACTTTTAAGGTTCAATGAAGTTATGGGGGAGTGCATTCGGACAGTAATTTTTGTGTAGCTATATAAATAGGTGTGTGTGTGTCTCTGTGTGTGTGTGTGTGTGTGTGTGTGTTTGTGTATGTGTGTGTGTATGTGTGTGTATGTGTGTGTGTGTGTGTGTGTGTGCGCGCGTGCACGCATATAGTAAGACTTTCCTCCTTACCTCAGAATACAAAATCCCAGATTGATTATCACCTCTCCCCAGATTAATACCTGTTCATGTAATCTAGGCTTGCAGTGCTCATCTTAATGCATTATTCCAGACAGTAATTTGAACTCGGGACGAAGACTGGATTGTTTCTGCTTACAACATTTTCCTTTCTTCCCCTCCCATGGTTTTCACTATTGGAGGATGGTTTCAAAACTTGGAAAACGTGATTCTCATGCAAAAATGTATGTAGAGAGAGGTTAGAAAAATTAACTAACTCATTAAAGACTGAACCACCAGCAAAGTAAAGCTAGTTAAAGAAGGATGTCAACAACAGGTAATGTAGGACAATTAGAGAATGGCGGGAGAAGATGCCGAGGAGAAACCTGGTACCAATTGACAAAGCAAGAGTCCTTTTCTCTTGGACAGCTGCCATTTGCATTTCTCCTTAATAAAAATGTTCATCATTTCCATCTTCTACTAATTCTTTGTAACTCTACAGGCTGGTGCCGCCTTAAAAGTAAGTTGTGAGTCAAGCTGAGAATGTAGAGAGTTAGACAGCCTTTCTTTGAGTGTGTTAGACACTGAGAGAAGATCAGAGGGTGTGATCTCATCCTTTTACCTTATTCACCATCCTAGAAATGTTTTCATAACACTGTGCATACTCATACTTAGATTATACTATGCATAATCATACTTCACATGCAGAAAGAAAAAACCCAGTATCTTTCTGGTATTAAATTACCGTAGATGTCAGTTCTACTTGTGACCCTTTGTAGAATCTCTGGACTTTGATAACAATGGCAATAATGATGTTTTTAATATTTTGTTTATTTTTATTTTATATGTATGAGTGTTTTTGCCTGCATGTTACATCTGTGTACTATGTGCATGAAGTACCTGTGGAGGCCAAACGATGATACGGGATCTCCTGTGACTGTAGCTACAGATGGTTGTGAATTGCCATGTGGGTGCTGGGGATCGAATCCAGATACTCTGAAAGAGCAGCCAGTGCTTTTAGCCATGGAGCCCTCTCACAAGTCCCCCATGGTTTTAATTTCTTGTTTGATTCTCTACGTTTCCTGGTAGACTATAAAACTCACCAGATCAGGAGTGTTGGGGTTATTTTACCACTAGGTTTTCAGAACTCTGAAGAGAGCCTAGTGCATAGGAGGCATCTTTAGCAAGGGCTTCTTTGATGGGTGAGTTGGTAGTGGGTTCAGATCAGGGGCAGCTGCTGCTGAGGGATGCTTGATGGGCATCTTGTCCACGCTTATGTCAGTGAAGGGCTAATCGGTTTTTCTTTGTCCATAGCTGGCAAGACTGAAGGTCCTTGTAACTCCACCACTATGGTGGCTTCTAGAGAGAAATCAAGTACCACCAAGACCTGCTTGGGCTCAGGCAGGACAAAAGGGGATGGGAGACAAAGGAGACTGACACAGGAGACTTCTTTTCTTCCAGTTTTAAGCACATGCTTACATCTATTCTGTCATCTGAGTCACTGTAGTGTTGTGTCCTCTGACGATGAATTCACAGGGTAAACCACAAAGAAAGCTCTATAGAGGCCACGTGTCCACCTAGACCACATGCCAGGACATAAACTATTGGACACTGGGTTTCCATTTCATAAGGAACAACGTTTACCTATCAACAGACAGATTATTATTATTGTTATTGTTATTAAACTAATCTTACCTCTCACTTTAAATTTCTTGAATGTGAAGAATGAAAACTGAAGGAACTAAGAGTCTTAAATCTGAAAGTGAAAACTTCACTCCACTAAACTATCTGTGATAGCATCAAGTAGAACAGTTTCTGAGGCATAGCCAAGAGTTCCTGTGCTGTGCTGAGCCTGAATTTAGGAAAGAACAAGCCCTGGATCCCGAAATGTTATTACACAGAAAGATAAGTAGAAAATGCTGCTCTTAGAAGAATAAGGAAGACTTGGCGAGTTAGTGAGGGTTTACTCAAGACCAGCACTTTAGTTCAGGAATCTTAAACATGCCTTCGCCTTTGATGTCATTTCCTTCAAAGTCTTTTGAGATTTCCATATTATTCTATTCTCAAACTTTAAAGTAATGTTCATTTTCCAAGTCCCAGCTCACAGACATCTCTGTTATGACGTTTGCTTGATAGTTTCATATCTACTTGATACAACCTAAAGTCATCCGGGAGGGGTAAGATTGATTAAGAAAATTTCATCATCCTATAAGGCATTTTCTTAATTAGTGATAGTTGGGAGAGGGTCTGGTTCATTGTAGGCGGTGCCACCACAGGGCTTGTGTTCTGGGTTCTATAAAAAAGCAGGTTAAGCAAGCCATGAGGGACAATCAGAAAGTAGCATCTCTCCAAGGGCTCTACATCAGCTCCTGCCTCCAGGTTCCTGCCCTGCTTGAGTTCTTGTCCTGACTTCCTTTGATAGTGAACAGTGATATGAAGTTTAAGTCAAATAAAGTCTGTCCTCCCCAACTTGCTTTTTGGTCATGGTGTTTCATCACAGCACCACTCTAAGGTGCCCACATAGATGGAATTAATATCTGCCTCATGGGATATCCTCAGCAAAGGGTCTACTGGTTCTCACTGGCTTTTAGCTTTAGAGTTATTCATGACTGCATGTAAAAAGCAGGATCCAAGCCTTTCTTATATGCTCTGCCCATGTGGTGGGACTTATCTATAACCATCTAAAGGTACTTGGTGCTTAAAATGAGTTGAATCTGATGAAAACTTTTCCAGGTTGAGCTCTGCATTCTTACCATTGTGATAGGCCTGGCCCTGACACAGAATTCTCACTGCCCACAAGGTCCCCCTGTCAGAACTTGGAGGCTCCCAGAGAAGAATGCTCTCACTGTTCATCCAGGCTTGTGTCGTGTCATGTGAGCAAAAGGCCCTTGAAAAACTGTCTGTTCTCCATTTCAGTCTCACCAGTCGAAAAATATCTTAGTTGTGTGGATATATGAAGCAACATGTAATACGACATGTATATAGTCTGCGATGATAAAATAAAGATACTATTTCTGTCTCCTTAAGCATCCAAAAACTGTTTTCGTTAATACATAATTAGACATATTTGTGGATTATGTTTCAATATTTTAATACATGAATACAGTATGTACTCATTAAATTAGTATAATTAACATTTTTTATCTCATTACTTTGGTATTTGGAGCACTTAAGCACCTCTCTTAATTTTCCTAAAATATGTTAGTATGAACTGTAAACACAGATGCTCTGTAGAATATTAGAACTTTTCAGTTTTCTCTAATGAGGTTTTTGGTTCCAACCTGTCCAACCTCCCTCTCTCTCAACCTTTCCCAGCCTCTAGTAATCACTATTATGTTCTCTCACAGACTTTAAAAACACCCACAACATCAGAGAGACTACATAACATTTGTCCTGTATCTGACATGTCACTTAACAACATCTCCCACTGATTATACTGTAAGTTACAGAGTTTTATGTTGGAGGCTGAATATTATTCATACATTTTTTCCCACATTTTTCTTTGTACAACTGTGGGTTGATGTGAGCCAAGATTGAATTCCATAACTTACAGGACTGCTCAGTCTTTCACATCCCAGCTCAGGTGTGGCTGATGCAATGCTTAGAAGCAACACCTGGAATGCAGGGGTCAGCGAGTTTCATCTCACAATGCCGGGTTTGGTGAACTAGAAGCAGTTGCCCGGGTTGCTTGTTGAGAAGGACTGTGGGGTGGGTAGAAATGTGGAGTGCCTAACCCTGCTTGCTGTGACACAGTAAGGAGCCATGTCAGGGAGGCAGGTGGCAGTGTGGTGGCCACACTGTTTCCATCTTTCAGAACACTGTTCCTGTTAAACTTTGTCCCTATTTACACCAGATGGATATTTATTTCTTTTTCAAACTAGATTTTCAGATAATACAAACTAATTATGTTAGAACATTTAAAATATTAAAGAGCATTTAAAAAACGCTTTAGATAGATTGGAGAGACTAACTTCCCTGTGAAACCTTTTCTACTTGTTCACTGAGGCTCAAAGCTCATCTGTTCTGGTTTAGCAAGATGTGTTGCCAGGCAGTGACCAGGTAGGACCCACCCATTCACTCAGATTGAAAAAGTTGGTGTGGTACTTGCCCAAGGCCCGAGTTTCAGATTCCTTAGTTCCTCTATGATGAGGATAAAAATAGAATTAATAGTTTACATCATTAATTCAGCATCAATCACTGAGTGTGTATGTACTGACCATTTAAAATGTGTTAGGAAGGTTGCTAAGCAACACAGAGATAACGTTGAACAAAGAGATAAAACCAACCACCATGGAACTGACATCCGGGCACAGAGAGCGGTATTAGCCATGGCTGCTCTGACAAACACGGGCTGCTCTATATAGTGTAGGAGATGCTCCAAGGGGAGCAAAGGAAGCAAAGGAGGTCATGACAGAAGGGTTGCCCTGGTGTGACTGCCATTTACTTTCACAGCAACACAAAAGTACACACACGCGCAGGCAGGAGAACATGGGTAGAATGTTCCTGAAATTCCATTTTTTTCCCATTGCCTCCTGACCCAATCTAAAGAAGATTCTCTGCAGAGATCTTGGAATTTATCTTAATCCATACTTCTGATAGGTTTGAAAAGATACTTTTAAAGCGTCTCTACATTAGTGTAAAAGCCCCAGAAAGCTCTGAGCATGTAACCATGAGGTTTGGAGTTCTCTGTGTCTTCATACCAAGCAGATCGTAGGTGGAATAGGGAGGAACCTTCCCTGCCCCTGTAGGAGCAGGACAGCTACCCCTAAATGCCTAGGAATGATGGCGCAGTCTCTCACAATCTCCCCGGAGGCTCCGGGAAGGTTGTGACTTGATCTGAACGAGATCTCACGCACCCCAAGGATTTCATGGTTTCCTGTATGTATTTCAAACTTAGAAACGACCAGGAACTATAATATAAGGCATTTCCTCTTTAAGCCCTTGAGGCCAACCAGAATGTTCTGGAGAGGTCCCTCTGGAGTCTTTGGAATGATGGTCATGCCGGCCAAGGATGAGAATTTGTCAGATGGTTGTCATAGTGTTAAAAAAAAAAAAAAAAAAAAAGCAAATGTCTGCCACTCCCAGTGAGTGAGCTTATCTGAGAGACAACGATTATAAGAGGATACTCATGACTTGTGGGAACTACATTACTGTGACTATTAAGCTGAAAAGAAGAGGGATACACATATACATTACTTGTAGATTCACATATGTACTGCCCAGACTGCTTAGTGGGAGGAGCGGTGGGGTGTGGGGTAAGGATGCTAGTAGATATGGGTAGGAGTGTCAGGAGTGCAGAGCTGAGCATGGAGTCAGGTGAAGAGAGCAAGACCCACAATAGGACCGGCATTTCAGTTTGTATGGTTCAGTTTCAAGCCTGAGACCCAAGGGAGCTGATAACACCTGAAAGGTCCATACAAGGGCATGACTCTGCAATTAGGAGATTGCCCAACCTCTCTGCTATCCCTTTCCATCCCTCAAATCTAACAAATGTACCAAATCGACTACACCAGGGATTTCTATTTCTAATTTTTCTCTCCAGAAGATAAAGAACTCTATTCAAAATTGACAATCTTGGCATTTTCTTCTTAGTAGTTACTGTGATGATTTTAGAAAAAAGAAATCTTGGGTTTGGGATGAATTCTGTGCTGACTAGTTTTTATGTCAACTGGCCATCTTGGAAGAGGAAATATCAGTTGAGAAAGTCCTTACCAAATTTGTCCTGCGGGCAAGCCTGGGATATATTTTCTTGATGGATGATTGATCTGGAAGAGCCCAGCTCACTGTGCACCGGGCTACTTCTGAGATCGTGTCCCTAAGTGCTATAAGAAAGCAGAATGAATAATTGATGAAGAAAAAGCCAATAAACACAACTGGAACTCAA
>NC_034600.1:57648042-57649337 GCF_900095145.1 Mus pahari
GATCACTAATTGAGAAAATGCCTTACAGCTGGATCTCATGGAGGCATTTCCTCACCTGAAGCTCCTTTCTCTGTGATAACTCCAGCCTGTGTCAAGTTAACCCACAAAACCATCCAGTACACCATCTTTCCCCTACCTCTCAGTGATCTCCATCTATTTTCTCATCTTATTTGTGTATGTGAGTCACTGGAGTTAGTTAGCATTTCTTGTCAGAGCATGAGTGGGAGATTGTTTACTAGAATGAGGGCAACATATCAGTGGCTACAACACTGAAGAAAATGGCAGCCTTCTTCCAACAACACTAACTCTCATGAGTCCCTCAGGAAGAGTTGGTTTCTAATGGGCCCCTTCCCTACCCATGATGCAATGTTAATGGAACCAATCTCTCGAAGATCTTGCAGAAAACCACAATTGGTGGTACCTAATTCTGGGTGACTTTGTCCCTCCTGTTGGAACCAGTGTATCCTATCCATATTCCATTAGTTTCCTATCACCCATTTAACTAACTGCACAAGTCGTGTCACTCAAACAACCCAGGGTTGGCATTCCCTAGTTCTGCAAGTCAGTAATTTGAAGTGGGTCTCAGTGTACCAAAATAAAAATGCTGCTTTGGGAGACTTCTGGAGATAATCGTGACCTTTCCCAGCATTTGGAGGTCATTTGCATCCCATGGCCTATGGCCCCATTTTCCTTCTACAAAGCCACCGACATTGGACTAGCTTTTCCAGTTTAGCTTTTGTTTTTGGTCTCTCTGTTCTTTTGCCCTCTTCCATTTATAGTAATCCAAAGCATGGGCATCTTTAATAGACATGAGAGAAGGATCAATATTCTACTATACACATATTGTCTGCATTTTAGTTGTCTCTTAATTATGTGCATTTTGCTATATAACAATTTGTGGAGGTTTTTTATAGTGCCATTAAATGCCTCTGACCACTGTTATGAACAGATCTTATTTTTCCCACACAAATCATTTGTATCAAATAAATCATAGCTAAGACTCAAAATGTACCTTAAAAGAAAAGGTACGGACATTTAAAACTAAGTAATTTGTAATAATGATCGTAATGGTAAGTCTTATAAAACAGGCATGACTGTTCTGTACAGCAAGTACATCTTGTATTTTCACATACTTAAAATCATAAAGCATGCAAAATACAGTTCTGGTTCATCATTGCAATGTGAGTGATCACCCTAAAGCTCCCAAAAGCTTAATGGTATTATTATTTCCTCTTTAGCTAGTCATTGTATATATATATATATATATATATATATATATATATATATATATATAT
>NC_034600.1:57649422-57655087 GCF_900095145.1 Mus pahari
TTTTTTTTTTTTTTTTTAAATGATCCTTCTAGCTTAAGAGAGGGGCTTTTCAAAAATGATCTGAACATCCAGGCTTCCCATCTTCCATGAAGAACGAGAGTAATAACTGAAGTAAACAGTGGAAGGCCTGGAGCAAGGTCAGCAGAGTCCACTCTGGCAGGGTGGAAGCCACCCTCTCTACTGGATTCTTGCTTGCTCTTGCCTGCAGTAACCCCGCCCCCACCCCACCCCAAGCACTCTATCAAAGGTGGAAAGATGGTTTTCACTTTGTTTTGTAAGGTATCCAGTCTACCCTTGCTCTCTCTACGGACTGAGAACCTGTTCCTCAAACCCATCATTTTACACAAGTAATATACAACGATTAAACACTGAAAAGAAATTTGTTCCATCTTTTCGTCTCTTACCTTTCTCACTGTGGGAGTTATTTTCCTTTCCCCCTTCTCTGTTTTCCAGAGTAATTTCTTCCTTCTCATCTAGTGTAACCCCCTCTCCTGGTTTAGCCGCAGTCACTTGTGTGGAAAGCTCTAGTAAACAATGTAATTGGAAAGCTGGTGATTAGATGCTAGAAAAGGATTTTAAATAATGTTTACGTAAAATACGATTACGTAAAATATGATTACCCTTCCCTTTCATCCCCTCCAGCCCCTTTCAAGCTCCCTCTCTCCAACTCCTTCCATGTATCCTCAAATTGATACCCTCTTTTTCTTTTTTTAAATTTTATTTATTTATTCACTTTGCATCACAACACCAGCCCCCCATATTCTCCCAGTTCCCCCTCTCGAAGATTCCCCCCCCTATTTCTCCCTTCCCATCTATTCTGAAAAAGGGGAGCCCCTCTCTGGGTATCACCCACTCCTGCTCCCTCAAGCACACCACTCCCACTCCCTTCCCCCCCCCCCAGCACCCTCCCCACCTCCAACATCAAGTCACTGTAGGACTTAGTACATCCTCTCCCACTGAGGCCAGACAAGTTGGTTTAGTTAGGGAATGGGATCCACAGGCAGCAGGCAGATAGCCTCTTTTACACACACACACACACACACACACACACACACACACACACACACGCGTGCGCCCCATATATGTATGTATAAGTATATAAATACAATTTGCTGAGTCTCTTTTTATCATTGGTATGCATATAGTCTCAAGATTGACCACTTTGTATTAGATAATCAATTTAGGGGTTCATCCAGGGGGGAGGCTAACTCTCCCTCTCAGCAGTCATTACTTGCCTATGGCTCTTTGATATTGTCTCTCTTCTGTGTTAGCATTATCTATTGATATTGTTACGTTCCTGGTTATGCACCCAATTCTACGAGAGACTACTCTATAGCAGACATCCTGGTGTTCTGACTCTTAAAATAGATCTTTGCTCTCTTCCATGATGTTTCCTGAGCTACAGCCACAGGAGCTGTGGTATAGATATATCCATTGGGGCCGAGCTCCTCCTGATCGATTCATTTCTACATTGTGTCCAGCTGTGATTTTCTGCGATGGTCTGTCTCCATTTGCTGTAAATAGAAGCTTCTTTGATGAGGGACGTAGTTACACTTCTCTCACATGTCTGCATTGTAGAATGATTGCCAGTTTTCTCAGATAAAGCCATGGATTTGGTGATTAGATATGGAACTACCATCATAGGACATGCATTTTGATGTATGTTAAGCTGAATTGCCATGAAATCTACAGATAGCCTTTAGATGGTCCAGCTTACTTATATTGTATGTTAGGCTGAGTTGTCATATTGTATACATCAAAGGTGCTGAGTTATTTGTCGAATCTAAGTGCCTATGAGTGTATGTTATACTAAGTGGATGATATTTGCTTTTGCATTTTTTCAAAATAATATAATGGAGAAAGAAGGGGAAAAATCACCTTTGTATACTCCTTTGACCATGCCTCCTTTAGAGTTCTGTCTGTGGCACCTGGAATGCTGGCAGAGATGTAACTGCTGTGCAGTGGGCTAGTTCTGTGGCACTTGCTCATAACCCAAAGCGTCCAGTCGTAACTGGTCACAGACTGTCCCCACTTGGATGCTGACAGAGCAGTAAGAATAGCATGAAAGTTAAACCCCAATGAATACTAATCAATGTGAGAACGTAGGGGGAAAAATCATTAAGCTTCAGGGAGCGTGAGGCTTTCCACCCTGAATGCTGCCAGTATCTATTTTCTCCAATTCTGAAGCTCATTTCCTGGATCCCAGGTCGTCAGGTAAAGAAAATAGATTCTTTTTTGTTGATTGTTGTTAGGGGATGGAGTAAGTCCTTCTGATTAAGTCAAATTGTTATACCAATTTCTTCCCTCAAGAAATTTATTTCTGTGAATGATCAATCTGTTTCCCCTCTTTAATTTCTCCAAAGCTGATGACATTGGTGTGCTGGACTTCCCGCCTCCAAATCTGGTGCTCTTTTGAAAGAATTATTGACAAGCTGTGGTATGTTCTGTAGAGCAAACCAAGGCTACTGAAGCATTAACACAATAGCCCGGTGACAAATTGTCAAAAGGAATGGAAACACTGAGACAGAAGAGGGAACACAGAGGCACACGTAAAAGCCTACAATATGTGTCAGTTGGTGTTACAGATAAAAGGGTAGGTCCATTGTGACAACATTCCAGGCAGGAGGACAAAGATGGTGAGTGGGAATTATAGGCAGACTGAATCTCATGCAGAGCTTTCTAACAATTAGGACGGTTTAACAGAGTGGATGACTTTAAGGGTGTGGGTCTTCATTGGACATGCACTCCTGGGAGTGGATGAGTAGAGGTGAGGAGCCAGGTGCCTAACAGCTAATAGGATGGAGCCTCTGAAATTTAAGCAATGCTAACTAAGACTCTCTGACTTCATGAGAGGTAGGTATTGTTTCTGAATCTATGCTAAGTATCAGGCACTACCACTGGTGTTTCCTTTTAATGTGCCATTCACTCTTAACAGCTCAGGCAAATCTACATACAACCTGGTGTGACCAGGGACACATAGCAAGACACCATGGCAACAGGATAAGAATATAAGTGTACATTTAATTCTAAAATGCAAGTTCTCAGAGCTCATTATATCAATGATTTTGAATCTTCAGACTGGAACCCATTACTTACTTGGTCATGCTATTATTTGAGTGTGTTGGAACTATACTTTCAAACAAACAAGGTTGGACTGAAGTTGTAGCTCAGTGGTTGGAGTTCTTGCCTAGCACAAGTGAGGCCCTGCATTCGATCCTCAGCCCTGGAGAAGTAGGGTTAGGAGGGGAGAGAACAGTTGATGTAATAACAAAACATAATTTATATATTAGAATGCCTTCAACACAGGACATTTTCCCGTTCTGGCTTAGAATGCTTTCTTGTGTGTTGGGGCTTGTGTGTGAAAATACTTTTGACTGTGGATTGTGGATTATAACCAGTGTCCTATCCTCATGGACCCTTTACCTTCCAAACTTCCCTTTGTGTGACTTTACTTGTCTGACCTGTTCACTCTCCTAGGGTGCTATGAAAAGATATCTGTGGTATAGAGGCATGGAACAAAAATAAATTTACTCTACTCTCTTCTGTCATTGTATCTCCATGTGTGCACTCTGACCTGCCTGTCCCATCTTGTAAAGGCTCCTCTGACCGCACTGATCAATGCTGACAATCCAGAGCAGTTTCTATAAGATCTTTATTTAATGATACCAGCAAACTACTGCAATGTAAAGAAACATTTGCAGGTTCGGGGGGAGTAGGATGTTATGTCTTTGAGGACTATATTTATCCTAAACATCATACTTGCTTTGCAAATTCTGTAAGGTTTGTAAACTGACCTAACTGCAGCTGGCAGCATTCTCTAGACAGAGGAATCGTTAAACTGTGTCAGAGTAGATCTCCACCATTCACGCACTGAATCATTGCTCTTTGCTTTGACCGTGGATTAAATATTGTGATGGTTTGAATCTGAACTATGCCCCACAGATTCATTTTTTTAACACTTATTGGCTATTGTTATTTTGGGAGAATGTAAAACTTTTAATATGCAGGGCCTTTGAGGGCTATGAACTTGCCCTTGGTTCCTGCCCCACATCTACTTCCTTATCTGCTGTGATGTGAACAGCCTGTGCCACATGATCCCATCACCATGAACTAAGCTGTTCCACAGTGTCTTCCCTGCCATGACGAACTGAATTCCTTTGAGACAGTGAGCTAGAATAAATCATTCCTCTGTTACATTCAGAAGGCACTAGTTAGCTACTGCTCTGTTTTCTCCCCCATTGCATTCTTGACATAAGACCCAGCATTATTAGTCACACAAAGATATCAAGAAAGCAATGTGTATCTCACTGAAGGTTCCATGGTGAACAAATAAAGGAGTTTACAGTACACATCTTCAGCCAGCCCCAAATGGACAGATCTCCACCTGCTCCCTTCAGGCTCTCATTTCACCCTCAGTGAATGTGTCTTCCTCCTTTCTGCCCTTTCTCTTGTGCCTCTTTATCCTCAGGCGTCCCTTTAACTACACCTATATGAATTTGGAGACCCTTAGCAATTTAAGACCTTCTCAGCTGCTATTACCTTACCTCCAGCACTTCAATCTTGTCTTCAAGTGATTGTACAAACCACTCTGGAAATCAGTCTGGCTGTTCCTCAGAAAATCGGACATAGTACGACCGGCATATACCTCTTCTGTACGATCTTCATAGTATGATCCAGCAATACCTCTTCTGGGCATATATCCAGAAGATCTTCCAACTGGTAATAAGGACACATGCTCTACTATAACGGCCTTATTTATAATAGCCAGAAGCTGGAAAGAACCCAGATGTCCCTCAATAGAAGAATGGATACAGAAACTGTGGTACATTTACACAATGGAGTACTACTCAGCTATTAAAAACAATGAATTTATGAAATTCTTGGGCAAATGGATGTATCTGGAGGATATCATCCTTAGTGAGGTAANCTAATCACAAAAGAAGTCACTAGATATGCACTCACTGATAAGCGGATATTAGCCCAAAAACTTAGAATACCCAAGATACATTTTGCAAAACACAAGAAAACCAAGAAGGAAGACCATCATGTGGATACTTCATTCCTCCTTAGAATAAGGAACAAAATACCCATGAAAGGATATAGATACAGAGATAAAATTTAGAGCTAAGATGAAAGGATGGACTATCCAGAGACTACCCCATCCAGGGATCCATCCCATCATCAGCCACCAAACCCAGATACTAATGCACATGCCAGCAAGATTCTGCTGAAGGGACCCTGATATAGCAGCCTCTTGTGAGGCTATGCCAGTGCCTGGCAAACACAGAAGTGGATGCTCACAGTCAGCTATTGGATGGAACACAGGGCCCCCAATGGAGGAGCTAGAGAAAGTACCCAAGGAGCTGAAGGGGGCTGCAACCCTGTAGGTGGAACAACAATATGAATTAACCAGTATCCCCTGAGCTCATGTCTCTAGCTGCATATGTAGCAGAAGATGGCCTAATTGGCCATCATTGGGAAGAGAGGCCCCTTGGTCTTGCAAACTTTATATGACCCAGCACAGGGGAAGACCAGGGCCAAGAAGTGGGAGTGGGTGGGTAGGGGAATAGGGGCAGGGGGAGGGTATGGGGAACTTTCGGGATAGCATTTGAAATGTAAATAAAGAAAATAACAATAATAAAAAAATGAAAAAAAAAAAANANAT
>NC_034600.1:57655124-57681218 GCF_900095145.1 Mus pahari
AAAAAAAAAAAAAAAAGGCATAATGACTCAGATCTATTCTCTCCATAGCATTATGGAGGTTGACATTTAATTATGTTGAACTTCTTCTACAGCAGTGTCAGGAGTGGGCTGTAGAAGGGGGAAGGTGATTAGGACCTTTCTCTAAAGAAACAACCCTTAAAAGGAAAAGTTTTGTTTTGAGTTCTGTACCTATTATATGGATATAAATGTTTATCAGTGTACTAACGTGACATCATGGCTGTAGCATGGTACATTAGATGTCCTCTTCATTAGTGTCTCTCTTCTGTGTTAGTGACATGAGTGTGTTATCAGATCCCCTCAGGGTTGGGTTATACCCATCTACTTATCACTAGGCCATCAAAGGCCATCCTCTGCCAGGGTCACCCTTAAACCTCCTGGAACGCTGTGACTCCGGTGTTCCCAGGGAGCAAGACAATTGTCCTGTGGTCACAGCAGCCGCTTTTCATGGTTACTGTGGTCTTCATTGCAGGGGTGGGGGCCTTCAACATCAGGGTGGGTGAAGACGGGGCAGGGATATTTTCTTTGTATTCCAGCAAGAACTTTGTGTTCTCCTAGCAAGGGCGGCTTCTAATTTGAACGATGGCCTGCTGCGTCATGAGGCTGAAATCACCTTAATAGCTCGCTGATCCCCACAGGAGAGAGAGAGCTTTTACCTATGCTGTTTTCTCCCATTGTTCTCTGTAATAGAAGTCACTTTTCCTGGCTTCCAATGGCCTAGCAAGTTCTTCCCTTCCTTTTTTTTTTTTTTTTTTTTATTGGATTCTTCATTTTTCTGGGGAAACTTGGTAAACGGGTACAGGGGTGACTAGTTGATATTGTTTACAACTAAAATTATACACAGAGAAATTCTTAGAAGAAGAACCCATTTTGATGGATTCATTATTTGGAGAAAAGGGTGTATCCGGGCGACTCTAAGTCTCTGACATCATTTATTATTCAGAACTAGAAAGATAGTTTTGCAAGGTGGAGCTGCCTGGGAAGATCCTGCCTCCCCCAACCGCCACCCAGGACAGTGTTGAGAGCAGGTCTACTGAGTCTTTCTAGAAATGCAGTTTGCAATGTAAAAAACAAAACAACCTTTAAAACAAATTTAGGGACAATTTCAGAGGGGTACTTCAGCATTTGTATGCAGAGTTCTCCCAAAGTTCTTATTTATTTATTTATTTATTTATTTATTTATTTATTTATTTATTTATCATGTGAAATGATTTCACATTTTGGATCTAAAACTCTTAGTTAACTAGGAGATCTATTTACTGGAATGTTTTCCAACTTTGGGGGAACACCTCTGCACTGTCTTCACCCGAAAAATACTGTGAATATGTTTTTCAGTCCTACATCTGTGGCATGTTCTTTACAACTTGGGTTTAGCTATTGTCATACTTGGAATTTCCTGATTGAGGCAAACTAAGATTTTAATTGAGCTATTCCTATGGTATTTGTTAATTTTATGTTATGGTGACAGAATGCATAGCACAAGCAACTTAATGGAGGGAAATACACACACACACACACACATACACACTCACTCACACATTCACACTCACATATACACATACATATCCACTCACACACTCACATATACACATACACATGCACCCATACTCACATACACATTCACATAACCACAGATACACAGACACAATCACACAGACACAGATACACACTCGTGCACACCCAGACACACATACACACACATACTTAGTTTTGTTTCTGTTGCTTTGATAAATACCACGACCAAAAGCAACTAAGGGTGGGAATAGGTTTGTTCATTTTTCATGAGTCAAGGTAGATACCTGGAGTCAGGAACTAAAGCAGAATTCATGGAGGAACTCTGTTACTGCCAAGCCGCCTTTCATGGTCGGCTACCTTTCTTATACAGGTCAGGCCCATCTGCCCGGGGAATTGTACTGTTCCCGGTGGCTTGGACTGTCTTTTCAGTTAAAAAATCAAGATAATGCTCCCATAGATGTAAATGTCACATTTATTTCATTAGATGAGATGATGAGATGAGAGCTGTGCCTAAGGATTGCTAATACATGACTTGGGCTGAGCCCAGAACATTTCTTTCTCTTGTCTTACTATCCCTAGACCTAGGCCTGGAAGCATCTAGCCTTCATACAATCTAGTCATCCAAACTGACTGATTCAATCCAGCTTTTCTCAGCTCCTGACTGTATTGCTCTGCCTCTGTGCATAATAACTGAGTAAAATATTCTAATCTTCTGGCTCCTTTACATTCTCCGGCTTGTTTTGCCTTCACCTGTGTCTAGCTTGTTCTCTCTTATACCTGGCTCTTTAAAACTGTCCCAGTAAAACAACCATGTACTCACATCACATCACATCACATCACATCACATCACATGATACCACCACTTTTTTCTCTCTCCTTGCTCTTTTTATTTTTATTTATTTTTATTATTTTTGTTGTTGTTTTTCGAGACAGGGTTTCTCTGTGTAGCCCTGACTGTCCTGGAACACACTCTGTAGACCAGGCTGACCTTGAACTCAGAAATCTGTCTGTCTCTGCCTCCCAAGTTCTGGGATTAAAGGTGTGCGCCACCACTACCCAGCTCTCCCTGTTCTTAAGTAGCCTCTCTTCCTCTGCGTGAGGTGGCCATATCCTATCTCTGACTCATTCTGTCAAATCTTTCTCTGATTCATTACTTCATCTACCCCTCAATTAGATATCATTTTCAAACATGGTTGCTTTCTTCTACAAACTAATCTTACCTTCATTTTAGGGAGTAAAGATATATACAGATATGTCTATATTCAGATGTGTCTATATGTCTAAGGGTATGTCTGTATTCAGATGTGTCTATATGTCCAAGGGCATGTCTGCATTCAGATGTGTCTTTGGATGCTTTTTGTCTGAGCAGCCATGTTGCTTGATTAAAAATTTTGCTACACACAGACCTACACCCAGGGCAATATGATGGTGACAACTCTTCAGCTGAGATTCCCTCACCCCAGGTGTGTGAAGTTGATCGCCAAGGTTCAGGAGTTCGTGCTGGTGGGAACTTGTACAGAGGTTATTCTTCTCAAGATGGACTAGCCAGCAAAAAGATAGTGCCAAGCACCAAGGCTGGGTATCACCTTCGAAGGTCCACCCCCAGGGATTTACTTCAACCTCTCAAAGTTCTAGACCAGACCACCCACATCATACCCAAAGCTGGGAAGCAGGTGTTCAAAAACACAAGGTGAGGGTGGATTTCAGGTCTGAAGCACAGCAAACTGTGTTTTACTCATATCCTTGGTTTTATACAAGATGGAATTACAGGAGAAAAAAACCAAGAGTACCATGTTTTCCAAACTCTTATATGTGGACTATATGTATCAGAATCTCAAGATGCTTGCTCTGCAGGTCTCCGCGTATTACACCCCATCCCTCAAGAACATGTCCTGGGACAGGCTCCTGAGCATAATCATTTAAAATACTTTGCAATATTTTATTTATTTTATGTATGTACATGTTTTGCTTGCATGTTATGTATCATGGTACCCATGGAAACCAAAAGGGGAAATTGGATCCCTTTGAGCTTGAGTGAGCCACCACATAGACCCTGGGGGTGGAATTCGGGTCCTCTGTAGGATTAGCAAGTGCTCTTAAACACTGAGTCATTTCTGCAGCTCCACATACACATTTTTTTTTTTTAAAAAAAAGGCTTTCCATAACAGTCTTTTGCATGCTACAGTTGAAGGAGCTCAGGGACAGAGGCCTCCTGATATCTGGTTCTCTTTGGAACCTGTGCTTTTACTCTCTGAGGTGAGGACTCACTTCAGTGACTGGATGGGTGTTAAGAGCCATGGCTTTTTTTCTCTCTCTCTTATGAAAGAACAGTAGTGAATCTATGTGAAGAGCTCTCGAGAACCATGATGGGTCAAATGCATTTAGTTTCATGTATTACCAAGCAAGAAACAAAGATAATTAAGAGGTAGCTTTCCTTCCTTTATATGAGCATGTTTTTTTCCCTAGAACCCAAAACTGTCTTCAGAAATAAACATCCATGCCAAACACATCCCAGGATGAGGAAATGAATGAATGGCTCAGTCACCGAGGATGTGCTGTCCCTGTGAGGAAATCTGCAGAGAGACATTAACTAGAGGACAGGCATTGTTTAGAATAACTCTCATGCATTACCTCATTCATTCCCAGGTGTAATTGCTCAGCAGAAAGCCATCATCACACCACACGGTGACAGATGAGGCCACTGAGACTCATAAGGATCGGATTACTTGTATAAAGATGTATTACTTGTTCCTGCTGGAATTGAATGGTGAACTCAGACCTGCTTGTCCCCAAAGTCTGGCTCTTTGACTGGGAAAAAAAAAAAAAAAAAACAAAGTGATACAGAATGTATTTCTAGTAGGGAAAAAAGAGAAGGCCATGACTTGGTAGACTTGGAAACTAACTGAAGATATCAATTTTAGGAACTTTGCTTGCTTGGTCCCAGGACAAGCCTTAAATCCCACCCCCACCCCACCGCCCTGTGCTGAAGGTTAATTAGAGAGACACTCCTACTCTAATACTCCAGCAGCAAGGAACGCAAAGGTTTGTATTAATTCTGTACCAGTGAGACTTTTGCAGTTATTCCACTGAGTGTCCATCAGCACAAATTATCCACCAGGCAGCATGGTGTCTTCTGGCTCTGCCTTGTCTTAGTTGTATGGGAAGGGCTTTCCATGAAGAACAAAGATGAGAAAAATGGCATTTCCAGGTCTGTGGCGAGAGTTAAGATTCTGTAATGTGAATCTGGGGTACAGGATATAAAGTCTACTATGATGCCTCTGTCTTACACGACCCCCCCCCCCACATACACAAGGTCTAGATCTGAATCGGAATTGTGGTTTGAAACCAAGTGTAGACTTAGAACTAATTTAGATAGCAGGATCACAGAGTCCTTTGGGGATGTTATTGATTACAAAGGGGAACAGGGAACTTCTTGGCTGATTGGAAAAGAAGAAATCTTCTTTTCCTCCAGGTGAGGGTTCCTTTTATGAAACTTATATAAGGGCTTGCCAGCTCTCATTTGTACATAGCTTTACTTGCTTATAACGCTATACAATATTTAAATGTACTTTTTAAGGGTAGTGATGTTTGGAAGCATTCATAGATATTTCTAACTTAGTTAAAACAGGTAAGTAAGTTAACAAGGCCCCGGGGCTGACAGATGTGTAAGGGAGAAGAAAAGATGGTGGAGGATGTGGAAGGGAGAATGAACCTGCTGTGGGATTCAGCTTGAGCCTCATTCTGTGTGGGTTCCTCTGGCTGGTGAGCGTCCTCTGTGAATCCACAGTGTTTTGCCAATTCTTTCCCTAATCTTCATGATAGGTGAGAAGGGAGTGTGGTTGCAAGAAAGACTGGGATGAAGGTGGCTTTGTTTGCTTCCAAGTTAGAACTGAAACCTGAAAGATGATTTTCCCCGGATAGCTTGCTTCAGGCCAAGTGTGAAGCCAGCTCTCCCATTGGAAGCACACTGTGTGTGGTTTTGTCCATCATGACCTGGATTTTACAAACCAAGAAGAGCCCAATATACAGACCACGGGGCCACCACCACCTGGCACCATATGTGCACATATCTGTGTTTATGCTTTGGAAAAGACAGGTACATAAGCTTAACCTAAAAACATGCCTACACTCCTTCTCATACCACTTGTGTGCCCTTATCGCTCCCGCGTGTTCCCTTCTCCATGATCCCTGTACAGGGCGTCTTGCAGCTGCCTTACCTGTGCACTTATAAGTCCTTCCTCCCCCTCCCCCCCCCCGCCTCCCTGACCTGACTGTTGCTCTCCAGCATCTCCTTCCAGCTTCTGTGAACCATTGAGATAGATTTCTCTGTGTGTGCTTGCAGGGATGACCCTGTGGAGGAATGCAGATGAAAGGAAGCTTTTAGGAAAACCTGTGGCTTCCTTCCTGTTCATCTTGCTCACCGAATGTGCAGGCTCTCCAGTGGAGGTCTCTTTGTTTCCTCTCCATCATTTGAACCCCAAATCCGAGCCTGAAGAGCTCCTGATTAGCCCTTCTTGGTGGTTTTGTAATCGTTTCCTCGAGGGACATTAATATTTAGGTTGATAACAGTGCACAAATGACCACAGGGCCCAGGCTCTCTGAGGAGCCCTGGCCTTTTGCTTGGTTTCTGTGGCTCAAATGAGCCTCATTAACAGCAGGCAGGCTTTCTTCTCTCTGGTTGGTCTCTGACTCAGAGCAGAAATAGAACCAAATCTCTGTAATACATGGAGTCTGTTTCTACTGTCTTATTACAATTACTTGATTCTGTTCTCTGGGTCTCATCAGTGCTTCCTGTCACAGAAGTTCTTCTCAGACAAAGCTACAGAGAAAAATAAAGTGCCACATCTCCTAGGAAATGTCAGAACAAAAAACAAATCTAAGGTTAAAAGTAAAATACCTTGTAGGCTACTTCCACATGTCTCCTCTCACTTGATTCTCCAGTAGCCTATAAAGTAGTCACCATTGCTGCCTCTTACCAATGAGGAAGGGCACTGCGGCTCAAGGGTTTGAGCACCTGATTCAAGGTCACACAGCTATTTTTCACAGCTCAGAGTAAAAAACTTTTATCTTTCTTTTACTCTTCATATGATGATATTTTGAGGTTGGCAATCAAAATAAGAAGCCCGATGGCAAGATTAGTGTTAAGGTCTGGCTAAATTACTGTCTACACTGATAGGTAGTAGAAGTGAAATACATACAGTCTTAGTTAGGGTTTCATGATGAAGGCAACTCTTTTTTAAAAAATTATTATTATTATTATTTTCTTTATTTACATTTCAAATGCTATCCCGAAAGTTCCCTATACCTCCCCGCCCCTGCTCCCCTACCCACCCACTCCCACTACTTGGACCAGGGCCTTCCCTTGTGCTGGGTCATATAAAGTTTGCAAGACCAAGGGGCCTCTATTCCCAGTGATGGCCGATTAGGCCATCTTCTGCTACATATGCAGCTAGAGACACAATCTCAGGGGGATACTGGTTAGTTTATATTGTTGTTCCACCTACAGGGTTGCAGCCCAATGAAGGCAACTCTTATAAAACAACATTCAACTGGGGCTGGCTTCGAGTTTCAGTGTTCAGTCCAATATCATCATGGCAGGAAACATGGCAACATGCAGGCAGACATGGTGAGGGAGGAGCCAAGAGCTCTACATCTTGATCCAAAGGCAACCAGGAAAGACTTTTTTCAGGCAGCCAGAAGGTGGCTTCTCTTCCACACTGGGTGGAACTTGAGTATAGAAGGAAACTTCAAAACCCAACCCGCAGTGACACACTTCCTCTCACAAGGTTATGCCTCCTCCAATAAGGCCATATTTTCTAATAATGCCATTTCCCCTGGGCCAAGTATATTCAAACTACCACATTCCACTTCCTGGTAGCAGCTTGTTCTGACAGGTATCCCATGACTCTGGCATCTCTAACATCTTGGGGTCTACAAGGGAACTTCACCTTCACAGCTTCTTGTTCCAATATCTGGGATCCACATATGATCTTCTGGGCTCCTCCAAAGGGCCTGGGTTGTTTCTTGAGCTCTGCCCTGTGTAGCACTCTAAGATCAGGTTGATCTTCTCCATCACTAATGCTGTTCTTGGTGATCATCCCATGGTACTGGCATCTCCAATACACTGGGGTCTTCCACTGCAACTAGGTTTCACCAATAGCCAATCTTAGGCTCTATTCATGGTGCCAAGCCTCAATTTCTTTACATGACCCCTTCAGTCCTCAGCTGTCAACTACAACTGAGGCTGCATCTTCACCAATGGCCTTCCATGGCCTCTCCGAATGCCAAGCCTCAGCTACTCTCCATGCTTTCAAAGCCAGTGCCACTTGGGTGTCTCTTATGCATTACCTAGTTCAGCTACCAGCACAACCTTGGTCACCTCTGGAACACAGCTTTTTTGTGCTCTCAGAAAACATTTCCCAGAAGATTTCACCTAAGCGGTGATGTTCTCTTCTTAATCATCACCAATTTCTTAGCTCCATCTAACCAGCATCAATTATCCCAGTAACCCCTTCTATGCTTGGCTCTAAAGCCTGAACTACATGGCTCCGCAAGTTCTCCAGCTTGCTAGGGCTGGAACAACCCCAAGTCCCCGGTTCTATTTCATCATCACCAACTTTCTGTTTTCAATGGTTTTCTTCACTGTCTAAGCTTGCCTGTCCTTGCTCTCTAGACTGATCTTGAACTCAAAGATTACATGCTTCCTTTTCCCGAGTGCTAGGATTAAAGTGTTAGGCGGTGGGCATGGGGAAAATAGGGAGTGGGAAGACTGCCACATGTTTTCCATGTGGCCCCAGGTGGGTATCTGGCTGTGGGAAGCCATTGGACTCAAGCTCAGTGGGTGGTGGACAAGAGGCAGTCTTTGGTACCAGGTTCTCAGCCTCAAGCATCCCAGACACCGCTGGACACTACAGAAATGCTGAGAACAGAATGGGGGGTCCCAGGAGCAGCTCGGTCGGTCTCAGGTCTGAAGGGAGGAAAGGGCAGGGGGAGAGGGCGATGAATGGTTCCACGCGGGCAAGAGTCCTTGGTCTAGTCCATGGCTGGAGCACAGGAAGACCATTCTGGTGGGAGGTTAGATGCCGCTCTTTAGGGGAAAGCCTATCTCATTGTTCAAGCACGGCGGGCCTTGATGAGCAGAGCTTTTTTTCTTGGTTTTAGCGCTTTATTGTAGAAAAGCAGGGAGAAAAAGAGAAGGTAGAAAGAGAGAGAGAGGCTGGCCATGGCCACGTGAAGAGAGGGGGGAAGGAAGAGAGAGAAGGAGAGCTAAAGAATAAGAAAGATGAGAGCTTTAAGAGAGTGAGGAGGGGCCAAGCAGCTGCTTTTACAGTGGTCTGGGCTATCAGGTAACTGTGGGGAGGAGCACACCTGGCTATAGTCAGGTAACTGTGGAGGTGGAGTCTAGCCAGAATGCCAGGAGCTTGGGGCATTGTCTGTGTGACTGATAGTCACACACCTCTACTGTGGGGGCGGTGACTTCAATAGGAGCCAGGGGTCCAGGAGACATGATTGAACACTTTCCATCCCATGTAGGTGGAAATCACCGCCCAGGGTCCTAGATCTTTGCTTGACTGAAGACGAGGCTGTCTGTGCACAGCCCACTGCCCCATATTAAAGGTGGACCACCATGCCTGGACATAAGCTTTTCTTTCCCATTTTACAAAAGAACCTTATAAATTCTGGATTGTAATTCATTTCAGACATAGTCGTGTTGACAACCAAGAATAGCTATCTATCACAGGTCCTTAGAAGGACACACAAATTGAGAAGAGCCTCCCATGCCGTCTGTTTGCCTAGATTGATCAACTAGTCTTGTCTGAGTAGCATTAGGTTGAGATACACAGAGGAACCTGGAAATCTTTTCCAGTCTCCTTCAAGTACCCAGTGTCTATGTTTATATTGGAGAAATAATATTTAATGACCAGCCATCTTGATTCTGTGAATTCTGTGAAATGACACAGTCAGAAGTCTGGAAAGAGCCTAATGCTAGTCAACACTCTGAGCACCACCTTCTCTAAAAGTCCTATATAGATGCACTCATCTGCGATTCACAATAACCTGTAATTATCCCTGTGTGTGAGATGAGATCTGAGAAACTGAGCAAGTCATTTACTCAAGATCAGAAGTGAGGAGCCACTTGGGCTTTCATTCCAGAGTCTGGTGCTCTTGAATAGGTGGCTTGATATAAAACAAACAGGTCACCCAGAGAGAACTCTTTGTCTCAAGCATGATGGAACTGGAACTTGGAGTGCTTGTTTTGTAGCTCAGATGACATTGAACTCATAATTCTTCTGCATATGCCTTCAGAGTATAACTAACATGCATCACCGTACCTGGCTGGCTCGGACTTTGCTAAGTACCTCAAAGAGATTCTTGAAAGTTTTCCATAGGGAACAAAAGAGTAGAAAAAATATATACTTTCATATCAACCCCTTGGATTGAATTCCTCATGGACCAGCATGCTCAGACATAGAACGGATCCCTGTAGTTGTGAATAAGAATGCTCTCTTTGCCTGTAAAGTGGTAGAGAACTATCCAATAGATCAGACACTTAGTCTTATGTTTGTTTCCTGAATGAGGTATTGAACACATTCAGGAAAGCAATTGGGTGCCTGTATGGTCATATTATCACACAGGGACCAATGTTCTGTTATCAGTGGATTGAGGGCACAGGCAGGGTCTCCATGGAGGCAAGCAGAAGCAAGGCCTCAGTTTGTGATCTGGAAATGCCCAGCCGTGGTGCTAAGAAGAATATAGGAACCTGAATAACTGCATATGACATTTTGGGTCTGTGTGAACACGTGGAAAAATTTACTACCATCTCAAAGGCATCTATGATCAATCGTCCTATACTTATACAAAGACATCTATGAGCCATCAGTTTTTCCAACACCCAATGACAGAGTTCGAGAGCACTGCTTCTGGCATTTCCAGAAATTACCAAGGTCTATATAATGTTTCACTTTAGTATTCTTCTTTGCAGACTTGATTCACATAAGCCCTCTCATTGAATATATTTACAGACTGGATTTTTCCATCTACCACATGGAGACTTTTTCATTGAGCCTGTTAAAAAGCATCCACTGACCGAGGAAGGGTCCTACCCTCATGTCGTATACAGGAGGCAGAGCGCTGGAGCTCCAGAGGCAACGGAGCCTACCTGCGGATTAAAGGGTATTGTGACTTCAACATCTTCCTAAATATGGAGTTTTCTGTTATGATTTTATTTTAAAGTCTGATCTCTTTATCCAGGCCTGATAGGGTATGACTGTATGCATAATAATTATGAATTCAAAGTTAGCCTGAGCAATGTATTTCTAGCCCTATCCTTCATTAAAGAACCAACAAAAGAATCTACTCCAGAATATCCCAGAAACAAGCAACTTAAAGAAGTGACAGCTCTTTTTAACACTGACAATATGATATTACATTAGTATTAGTGTGAACAATTAACAAATAGCTGGCAGATCATCAGGCCTGTATATGGAAGGCAGATACAAATGTTTGATAATGATGTGTGAAGAGGAATCAAAAAGCTTATCAACACATTATTAGATGGTAAACTCAGAGAGGCTTCCGACTGTACTGTGCTGTATCTGATGGTGGCTAAGCTATGTTCTATGCCCTCTGTTCATTTGCCCTGCCTGCCCTCCTGAGCCTCTGTCATCCTGCCCCCTACCCTACCCTCAATGCTCCCTTCCCCATGTCACTCTGCTCCCCTTCCCCCCTGTGCCCTGTCTGTTTGCTCCCCTTTTCCCTGCCTTCCTGCCCCATACCTTCCCTATGTTCTGAGCATCTTCTGAGTTGCTCCTTTCTTTCCTACCCTAGATAGCTAGGATGTTGGAGGAGTTAGGGGAAGGGAAAAAAATCACTATCAAAATATATTGCATGAAAAAAATTAATGAAAACAATGCATTTATCCTTCTCAATTTCAAAATATATAAAAAAATGGCTTTCACAGATAAACTAACCCCAGTGATTTCCTGCAACCTCACATTTTCTTTAATGTGTAGAAAATAAAAACAATGTATAAGGACTACCCAAAAGTGGAACATTTTCTCAAATACTATATTGTCCATTTCTTCAGAGTGAAAACTAACAATGTCATAAAGAAAAAAGGAACAAAAAAAGTAATTTTTTTCTTAAATATCTGGAAGCTTCAAAGGGGGAAATGAATGATAGAGTTAAGGCAGTGGTTCCTGGGCAGAGACACTGAGGCGTGCAGCTTTGTAGTCAGTGAATGGAAGGAGGAGAGGCACGTGTGCGTGCTTCATACAGTGTGTAGGAGGATGAGGAGATTGTATCCGTGCTTCACAGTAGTCAGTGCATGGAAGGACGAGTAGGCACCTGTGTGTGCTTCATAGAATCATTCCTGGGACTTCTTTCTATAGTCACAGCAGTGAATGTAAGCGACAGGAAACTTCTAAATATGGAGTGTTTTATGTGCATAAAATCAAATGGCTGCTTCAATCCCTTAAGCCTGGTAAGTGATTGCAGCTGGGCTCTACATTACATAATTTACTGTGTAAATCTTGTAGCAAGCATGACAAGGAAGGAGTACACCAATCATGTGGCTGATTGGGTTGCTGAAAGTGTCAGTCCACGTAATCTCGATGTGGAATTTAAGATACTTGGTTTGTCACAAACCCAAGCACTGGGTAATCATTCCCATTCCTATTAGGTTTTGGGTAAGGGAGAATGTGTTGCATGTCTGGATTTATAGCTTTAAAATTGAGTCTAAGGTCTAGGTTATCAGCACAACTAAGAGAATTACTAGGGCAATAGGAGGATTGGTCTGGATAGTTGCTTAGTGAACGAGTGAAAACTATCCCTCACCTACCCACCTTGAATATGTGAACTCCCTGCTGAAAAGTGGACTAAATACAAATGTACTGAGGGGCTGGAGAGATGGCTCAGTAGGTAAGGGTACTTGCTGCTCTTGTAGCATACCCATAGTCAATCCCCAGCACTCACATGGCAAGTTAAACTGTCCATACTCCAGTGCCAGGGGACACTGTACATGCATAATTTCATACATGACAACATACACACACATGCATACACACACACACACACATATATATGTTTTCATATATGAAACAATGAGCTGATTATAGGAAACATTTAGTCATGCAGGCAGAAGGAAAGATGGGAAAGAGTGAGGTTTATAAATATCACAGTCACTATAATATCAAAGACAAAAATACAATTATGAAACATGTCAAATTATCTCACATGGTGTTTCTAGGAAGACCCTAAGACTCTGCACTTGTAAGTCTTGTAAGTCCTCGCTCAGTAACTCCCTTCTTAGCAGGATCTTCCTATTGTGAACCTCTCTAAGGATATTCTAAGAATGTAAAGGACACTTTTTTTTTTTTTTTTTTTGCTTTTGGGTTCCTCACAGTGTCAGGATCGATCAGCTGTGCTCCCAGGGACTTTGCCAGTGTCCAGTCAAGCCTTTTCCAATGAGGCAACATCTGCGGCTCAGGGAAGGGAGATGGTTTTCAAAAGCATTGAATTGGTTAGTATCAGAGGACAGCCAGATTCACAAGCCACCGTTTTCTTATTCCCCAGGTTTTGGGGCTACATTGGTACCCACCTTTAAGCTTTCAGTATTAATCTTTCTTCACCAGTCATTATTAGGGTACATACAGACTCTTTCCACCAAGTGTGTTAGGTGTGAACTAAGAGGTCAATGAACTATTGAAATAAAACTGATTCGGACAGCATTTGGAGGGCAAGAAGAAACCAGAGTGTATCAGTTTATGCTCTTGGTAAAACTAATAGAAAGAAGAAAGCAAATGAGTCTTTTCTAGATGTTGAAGATGTATTTGTTCTCTTAACCATTTCCTTTCCTGAAACTATACTCTTTATGTGATTCAGAAATATCTAATGAGCTCATACACAGTTTCAAACTATAGAGATAGTCTCTTATAGTCTTGATAGTGTGAAGTGTATTTGGTATTGCTGAACCAGACAACAGTAGTCTTCTTATTTCATGCTAGCATACAGAGATGATAGAGTTACCTGTGGGCAGTGATGCCCACAGCTGACACTAAAACACGCTTCACGCTTAGGTTGACTGAAGCTACAAGGCTGAATGAATGAGTCTCTAATGTGATTCAACAGAAAAACAGATGAACTCTTCTACTCTGACATCTGACCCTTTGCTTTCTTTCTTTCTTTCTTTCTTTTCTTTTTTTTTTAATTTCCCACACAGAAAAGTCACAGGAGATTTTGGAGCCCATGTCAGGATTTTAATATGACAGTAGCCCGGTTTTCCTTTGATCATGCTAACTGCTTCCTCAGTCTCTTGTGCTGGAGTTGTTTGATTTTCTGAGTTCTTGCTGATTCCCGTTGCATTTCCTCCAAGCTCAACTTTCTGGAATCTATGCTAAATAATGGGAATGATGCAATCTTTATGCTTTCCTTTAATGAGTAAAGATGAGCTCCTTTGTCTTCCCATTATTAGTGAGATGCGGTTACACCACGGCACAAGTAGCTGTTGGGTGGAGATGTAGGGAATGCTGGGGAAGCTGTTATCAAGCAGATGACAGTAGCTACAGGGTTGTATGTGGCACTAAGTCACCCTGGCAGATAAAGCCAGAGTCTGATTTCACTCATCATGGTTTCAGGCTGGAAACACCTAAGCTACTTTTGGCATGCAAGCTTGTTTTCAAATGCATTCAATTATCCCACACATGTCTGCTGGCTATCTCCTTTATGCCAGATCTTTTTTTTCTGGGCTCTGTGGATACAGTGTGAATAGTATACAGCTCCTGGTATAAAGATGGAAGCTTGGATAAAGGGTATGAGTAAGGAGAGGTTCAGTCCTGGCCTTAACTTCATAACCTGTGAAGAGATGTGGAATATTAGGACACATAATAGGTTTTTGTTACTCTATAGCATGATTATGCCAGAATAGTAAGCCATTGTTCATTTATTTTTTTCTGTATTAGGGTACTCCATTTTATAAGCCGCCTATACTTGATTCAGTCTTGAGTGTTTCCAAACTGCTTTCAAGGTGCGCACGCGCGTGTGTGTGTGTGTGTGTGTGTGTGTGTGTGTGTGTGTGTGTATTATGTTGCATAGAACACTCTTGTTTATGTTTCCTAGTGTAGGTTGATAGGAATTTCACCCCACCTGTAGATGTTCTGTGAGTTTATTATTCTACTAAGTGGAATGAAATCAATAACACACAGAATATCTAGATCCAAGATATTCCACCAGATAATGCATAATTGCATTCCAAAGTTGATGTTCACGGACATGATCGAGATAGTCTCGTGTGCTGTATCCTGTCAAATTAATGGTATTTTCTCTTTTGGATTGTGTCAGTCTTTTGGATAGGAAGTGCTTTGTGTTAAAGTTACAAACACACACGTGCGCGCGTGCGCACGCGCACACACACACACACACACACACACACACACTCCAGGTTCTCAGTCTATGAGTCACAATCCCAAAGACCATTGGAAAACACAAATATTTACATTGTGATTCATAACAGTGGTAAAATAACAGTTATGAAGTAGCAAAAGAAAAAATTTATGGTTTAGGGTCACCACAACATGAGGAACTATCAGATGGTCACAGCATTAGGAAGTTTAACAACTATAGTATTAGGGCATCTTGATAGTTTTCTTCCATGTCCTAAAAACCATTACCCGTTGGCCACATATTTATGTCTTTTCATGTGGTCTCTAATCTGACCTACTACCTCTGTGGGCTTAAGCATGTCTCCTTTCTCCAGAGTAGAGGTAGGGAGCAACAGCCATCCTAGACTAGCTGCTAATGCCGTGCCTCAGTCAGGAAAGCCTTCAGGAAATGTATCTTGAATGATTTGTTGCAAATGTATCTTGAGCCCCAGTTGGCTTGAGTCTTGTAAATGGTCAATCTACAAACAAGCCAACAGAAAGGGCAGGGTGGGACTGCTGTGCACAGGTTGAAACAGCTGTCCGAGTGTAGAATGTCTACTCAGAGAAGCAGAAGCTCTATTTATAAGTCTCTTTAGCTAGCTGAAGCAGATCAATAGATTATTTAGCATCATCGCTTTTGCTTAGAGTTAACTGATGATGGGTCTTAGTCACATCTGCAAATGCCTTCACAGCAGCCCAGAGAGTAACGGTTGATGACAGGGATGGGGGCAGAGCCTCACCATGGTGATAGAAAAGATGATCATAATGCTATATCTTTTGTGTCTCTCTCTGAAATTATTTTTGTAAATGGATATCTTTTCTTGTTCTCTACTTTTGGTAACTAGGAAATTACCACTGTTTTCATGCTTTTATGTTGTGACATGCTTAATGCTGGGGAGGGTTTTTCAGAATATCCAGTCCACCTTACTGCAAGACATCGAAGTCTCGGGTAGTTACTTGAAAGATTTTAGGTTGTCTTTTCAAAATGATATGTACAGACACTATTAAATATTAACTAATGAGTTATAGGTAGTGGATATTAGCAATAGCTCACTGCATTATTTAGCATATTGGATCAGTAATTCAATAAATCATGGCAAAGCTTTAAATTTGTGATTGTTTATATTTTGTTGTGAGTTAAGGGCTATGCAATGAGTTAAAGATTCTAAATGACCTCTTTATTCCGTGTAGAGTCTAAATGTCCTCACTGGGCAGCACAAAGACTTTACCTTGCATGACAGCAATTTTTTTCACATATTCTCCCTGATTCTTGTCTTGGAGTTCTTGAGGGAGAATCCTCCGTTTTTGGAGGATCCATGCATTAGTAACTCATGGTTTGCTTTATTAATGCATCACAGAGGAAGGAGAGCTGCTGCAAGTGTTTTATTTATTTATTTATTTGATTATTTTAAGACTGTAGAATAACAGATGGGTGTACATCCACACATGTGGTCTGCTTTAAGGGCTAATAGGAGTTTTGGGAAAGTACTTTAGGTATTTACTAATAAAAGGAATGAAGAGTTCCCAATAATAAGATTATTCATTTTACTTTATAGTAAGCAGATTAAATGGCAACTCTGGCAGTTTTGTTTGGATAATAAACTTCATAGTCAAGACTTAGGGAACTCAGAGAGCCAGAGGCTGTGCTCCAAGTTGCTCCAGACTGCTGACATATTGATTTCTGAAGAACAAGCTCTCTTCATTAACTAGATCCCACAGTGATAATTCTCTCTTTACATTCCCTCAATGCTGGTCAGTCCATTACTTTGTTCCTCCACCATTCCAGCTGTCAAGGTTTCTGGGCTCCATGCAGGGAACAGCTCCTAGAAGAAGCTCTGCTGGTCTGCTCATTGTTCCTCCAGGATGGGCTATGCTGGACCCGAGCTGTCAGTGAGGCTGAGACTGTATTCAAGGGTTGATTTTGGAAAGGCTGGGAGTACAGAGGGATGCATTCTGGGTTGGAAGGAGTCTCTCCTGAGTCACTGTAACAAAGACCATTTGGCTGATGGATGGTTCTTTGTAAGGCTAAGCCATCCCAATTCTGAAGAAACACTACCTGAAAGATTAGCTATCTGAGCAGTCTGGCACTTCTCCAACTGTGAAGGGAAAGTAATCAGTGGCGCTTATATTTGCAGTCAGTTGTGCTCAATATAAACAAGTAAAGATTTACTTGGTTCTGTTTCAGACTTGTCAGTGAGGAGGAGAAGGTAAGATGGAGCAGAAGGAACAGTCCATACCATGTAGCCAGGAAGCATGACAAGGAATGCAGGAACGAGTCAGGACAAGATATAGTTTTCATGGACATAGCCCTAATGATCATATGCCTCCAATAAGGCCCCACTTCCTGCCTTTCTCTACCTTCCAGGATCACAACATGAATTCATCTGGGCATCAACCATTAGGTCAGAGCCTCCATCATCTCTGAAAATGCCTTCATAAGTCACACCTTTACTGTTGAGAGTTATTCTCGATACAATCAGCTTGACAATTATTTTTAGCTCTTACATGGAATCTGGTCTTTCTACACTTCTCAAGATTGCTCAGTCATGAGGTCACCAGTGACCCTACTTGGAAAAACCATATCATCCTAAACAAACAAACCCACATGCTTGCTCAGCCAACCCACATTATTACCTGGTCCTATTATTATTATTTTTTTACTACCTAATAGGTAGGTTTTCAAGCCACCCACCTTCCCCACAGCCTTACGATATGCTTCAGCCTCTTCTGGCTCTCATCTAGAACAGTTCCTCAGCGTCCTAACTGCTCATTCTGCTCTTGACTCCTCTCACTGGAAGCCAGCTTTTGAACCATGAATCAGATCATCTTGCCATTGCCAAGGAGGCCTCTCCACACGTCTGGGACAGCAGCTTTCTGAAGTATTTTAGGAGGTGCATCTCAGCAATGCCCTGTTTGTCTTTCTGGGTTCATCTCTTGTGTTTTGTTGAACTTACCTTCCTTACTCAGAACCCCCAAGCTTCAAGTTTCTGCTTGTCTGCTGTCCTTGCACTTAGAGTTCCTCTGACTAAGCCTGGTTCTTCTACTTTTATCTATCTATTAGAAAGCTTAGCTGCACAGATGACTCAACACCAGTACTTCTGTGCCCACCACAGGCTCCATCTTGTGACGAATCTGCCTGCCTGCTTCTGTACACAGTAAGCTTACCGAGCCAGGAATCACATTTGCTAATTCCCACACACGTTCCAAAGATCTAGCAGAACCCTTGTCTGAGAAGAGAACTGAAAAGTATTGATCTTATAATCATTAACTTCCAGATTCCCTACACTGTGTCACACACAGAGACGAGACACAGACACACAGACACACACACACAGACACACACACACACACATACACACACACACATTTTTCTCTTTGTGAAACTGATTGAACTCTGAAAAAACTCCATACTCTCTTAAAGGAATTGGTTCATGATATTAGTAGCCTCCTGACAAGAAACAGCGCCCATCAACTTGAGATGTTTTTCATTGTGTGTGTGTGTGTGTGTGTGTGTGTGTGTGTGTGTGTGTGTGTGTGTGTAGGTGCACATGCCTTTTAATACTCATGAAAGCTACAGACAACTTTGAGTGCCATTTTTATGCATCAAATAGCTTTCTTTTCTGAGATGAAGTCTCTTATTGTGTGACTTAGTTGCTGAATACACTAGACTAGCCAGCCACTGATCTACCTCTCTGCCTCTTCAATGTTGAAATTATAAATATATCATCACCATACCTGGTCTAGTCTACATAGCTTTGGAAGCTGGGATTCAGATCTCTCCTCTTGGAACACAAGCACTTTACCAACTGAAAAATCCTGGAGACATTATGATTTTTGTTTTGTCAAGGAACAGTAAACCTGTGGAGGGATAGTCGGATGACTGAATGATCAGATAGATATAAATGAGTAACATAACAAGCTTCTACTTATACCTAGTATGAGACATTCAAGCTGCTTCAGTGAATGAAATCCTGGGCCAGGCAGAAGCATGCAGAAGGCACCTCAAGAGCATCTTCCAGCACAGAGAAGCAGATGTGTGTATGTGTGTGTGTTGGGGGATGGTTTGAACTGGACTAGGGCAGAGCCTTGGAAGATGAACTAGAAGTAAGATCCTGGTGGCTCAGCTGCTGACCACAGCAACGCTATAAAATAGTAATGACCTCTGAACCTAGACTATGCATAGCTGTCAGGTTCCTGTGGGCCATAGGACAGAGCTAGCATCGCAATCAACATCTTAGTGTGCTTCTAGTCCTGTTCTAATGCTGTCCCTATGACTTCCCTTTCCCCACCCTGGATTGCCTAGAAGGGCTGCTGCTGGCCCTGATTCAACTCCTCCTACATTCTGGTCATCTCCTTCCTCCTCTTCCTTTTCTGCCTCCCCAGTGTTCATTGTACACTGGCTGCTTTTTCTGCTTGCAAAAGTCCTTCCTGAAGATGCCTCTGTACTCTTAGGCTACTCAGTGCTTTCCCCAAATCACTCAATTAGAGAAGCCTTCCTTGATCACCACCCCAAATACCTTTGCCTTCACCACTTTGAAAACCCTTTATACTGTTTAATATTTCTAGTGATTACCCAATGTTCTTTGCTCATGGGGCCTTCTAATGTCCAGAATTTAGTTTTGCATGGGAAAATACTTCTTTGCTTTTGTTCTCTGCAATGTTATCAGTTATGGGACAAAGCCTGCCATCCTAAGTAGCTGCTAAATGCTAGACAAATGAGTAAGTAGTGAATAAATCATACCCTACTAGTGATTATGCCTCTGAACTTGTATTTAATTTCCATCTTGAGAAACAGCATTGCATGGAGTGTGCAGCCTTCTATTTAATGAGTGTTTCTTTGATACACGTTTGCTCACCAGATGGGTCTGTGTTGTGCAGTGAGAGACTGCAGGTGTGAATAGACAGAGGTCATGCCTGAGCTGGAGCCAAACATTTCAAGACCACTATGAGTCCCCAAGTCAAAGCAAAAGTGGTCTCTTGGCAGCAATTAATGTTAACTGTGTGCTTGTCCCATGGTCTGATTAATGACAGTGTTTGAGAAAACAAGCATTTCCACCCCCACAGAGTCCTGTTCTGTGGAGCAGCTGGAAACCTCATAAATCACCACGAAACTGTTTCTTCAGAAGGAGGAAAGTTTACGAGTTAGATTTTAGGTAAAATATTTAAGAAAATTATCAATGTGCTTTATGCTCCAAACTTTCTGTACAAAAAAGGAATAGATTCTTGGGAGGACTTTCTGAACTAACCTGATACAGCTTAGAAAGTTCTGAAATATTTTTACTTTGTTTTGATGTCATTGCTTGACTTTTCTTTCTTCAAGAAATGTCAATTTAGCTAGGAACAAAAACCCTGAGCGTGCCCACTTGGACCCTGCCCTCATAGACTTACTGATGACTGAGAAAGAATGGAGAAAACATTATAAAAACCAAACATAAAATATTGTGACGTGCTACAAGTGAGTATAGGAAGGGCTACATCTAACCAATGGGGTCCCCTCCTGACATGACGTCGAATTGAAGAGAGAAGTGGTTCTGAGGAAGTCATTTTGCCTAAGATCACATCTGCCGAATTTTTCAGTATTTGGAGGATCATACATTTTATGAACCAAATACTAGGTTGCTATTCACCTAAACAGTCAGCTTGCCAGGTCTGCCCTCTGCTACCCCCTGCTGCTTTCCCAAGCCAGATTCTCAAGCACTTGCTAAGTGTCCCATTGGCGCTTGGTTCACCCTGGCCTCTTCCTCCCTGCCCTGATTCTGTTAACACTCTACTACAACGATCAGGTCTCACCAACAAGGCCTCACCAACAAGGCCATCTGTGTTGTATCATTGCACTGCCAAGGTCCCAGGGCACACGTGTAGGGAGGGTCAAGATTGAATACGTGCTCTTCTGTGTCTTAGAGCAGGGCCTGGCAGCCATTTCCACACATCCCAGGCTGGGATGTAGCAGGTAATTAGGTGCACCTCTCTCCTGTATTCTGTCAAGGTGTGTTCCAGATCAGAGTAAGAACTTCTCTGAGGACTGTCCCTCTCTTGGCTTGTAGGGGTAGCTCACTGCAGGAAGGTGGATTGACTCCCCTGGCCAGGCCTTGTGTTTTATTTTGTTTAATCATCTCAGATCAGTTTGTAATGGCCTTATAGAAGAACTGGGTCTAAGCCTTGTACTTTTAAAATTTTTTGTATCAATAGGAGAAATTTATATCAATGGAAACCTTAATTGTGTAGCAAAATAAATTTTGTCCTAAAATAAGAAATTATGACTTCAACTTAGTAACTCTTGTAAAGATTTCTACCAAACGAGATTATGGCTATATAATCAACTTTAGCTATTTCCTCCCTGTTCAAATAATGACCATTTCTAAATTCTCCAGACAGGCAACTTAGAATAATCACCTCCAAACCCCCAAGTCTAGGGAACCAGGGCAACAACTCTTCATAACTACTTCCAGCTGAATGTAGGTATTGAAATATCTTAAAGGGTGGAGAATGGGGGGAATTGGTTGGCGTTAAGAAGGCCACACCAATGATTGTTGTAGTCTCCGATGTCTGTGTTTTGGCTGGATCTGGCTGAAAATCCAAGAGATTAGGAGATCAAGTAGGTCAGTGTAGTTTGTCTGATGATGAGATTCACCAATGCATAAATCTCAAAACAAAATTTTAGTATTATCAAGATATTTGTATGGATTGTATTAATCTGTGTAGGGTGTTCAGACTAGTTAGGATGAAATTCTGATTTAATTATAAGTCTTTATTTATGCCATGTGAAGGATGGAACAAAGAGTTTGATTGATTGATTGATTTTTCTGAATCTTTTTTAGGTGTTTTTTTTTTTTTTTTGTATCTGATCCATATAACTTTGGAAAGCATATCACACTCCAGCACATCACATCAGTGGCTCTAGGGGGCAAAGGTGGTGATGATTCAGGATTTTATGGAAAGTTTTTCCACTCTGTTTTGAGTGCATCATGTTGAAAGCCTCATATGATCTCCCAGTTGACACAGGAGTTCTTTGTTTAATCTACCATGGCAGAGAGAGAGAGAGTCCAAATCCCTAAAACAGAAAGGCTTTCCCTGGCTGGAGGAGTGTGCTAAGATGCCAATGTTAACCCAATGTCAACAGCTGTCAGCCCTGGCCTGCAGCTTGAAGAGTCACTGCTGCTGAACTGACAAGGGACAGAAACAGAGCCTATTATCAATGAGTTACCTCCTGCCCACTCCATCCACTGTTACCAGATCCTCTAGAACTGTAACTCTTGTTTTTGAGAGTTACGTAGCTCTCTCTAATTGGGTCTGCAATACTTGTGTCCCCAGGATTCGCTTCATGCTTCTTCAGCCAGGTTCACACAGGCATAAAAACTGATCGCCTAGATGTTTCCTTGTTGTTAAATAGCGTGCAGTGGACTGGCAGGGGTTTGGTGAATATATCTGGGATCCAGGACAGGGCAGGCAACAGAATACTTAAGAGGTGAGAAACAAAAGTTCTCCTCTTAGCTCTCTAAATATTCAACTCTCTTTGGCTCCCAAGTCCAGGGCATATATACCAGGCATCAAAGTCCCTTTTAAGTTGCATACTTGTGTCTCTGGGACCAGCTCAAGTGGAAGGCCACTGTCTGCTTTGGAGAGAAGGGAGGCTAAAGAAGCTTCCTCCAGCTCCTGGGCTCAAGATGTTTTAATCTTTAAATTATAATACCAAAAAGATCAAAGGAAAGTTCTGCTAAAGACAGAGCAGGGTTTTTTTTTCTTTCTTTCTCCTTTCCCTCATGATTCAGAGTCCGAGAATGTTCTTCAGAAGTAGCAGACCAGAGTTTGCATCTTCCAGAAGGGCAGGGCTGTTTCAAACCTCATTCTGCACAACTTTCACTAGCACTGAGATTGAGATGCATCCCCTGGGAGGCTTTCTCCAGCACTCAGAGGACTTCTGAGTATAGAGAAGTCCGCAGGTAGCTTGGCATGAAGGCTCAGTGGTGGAAACCAAGAACTTCAAAGCCACACTAGCTTGAGGATCTTGGAACTAGACAACATCCCTACTCCTGTTTCTCCCCATAGTGATTTCTCCTGTCTATCCTGTGGATCATAAACTGTCTACAATTCCAGCATAGATAGAGGAGATGAGATAGACTCAATGAAGCTTTTGGCCCCCCAGTTCCTGGGTTGTTGTACCTAATTCTAGTACCCTATATAATCTAAGAGTCTTCTTGTGCCTACCTGGCAAACTCCTTCGTTGGTGAGAGTCATATGAAGCTGTTTGTTGCTTTATCCATCCCAGCCAATAGAATTTACCTGAGAATGTTATTTTCCTTGTAACTTGCAGAAACGTGAATTTGATTTCAGCAACCTACTAGAGACATCTCTCTGGGTATTCTGAAATGCAGATGTGTAAGCAAAATGACTTTTAGATTTTTGTGATGAAAAAACTACACATATACACAAGACACATAGATATATATATCTCCTGATACACACACACACACACACACACACACACACACACACACACACANACACACACACACACACACACACACACACACACACACACACACATACACACACGTATCTTTTTAAAGACAGAATATTCATAATGTCGTGCATGCCAACTCCAGAATCCATTCTATCTTGCAAACCAGAAACTCTATACCCAGTGTACAACTTCCTACTTTCTCCTTCCCCAACCCTGGCAACCACTGTTCTCTAATGGTAAGAATTTAATAACACATACAGACCTGAAGGCTTTGCATATGGTGCTGAAGGCTTAGGCTAGAGTAGGATGCTTAACGTTTCTCAGAGTGTCTTGCAGGACAATCCAGAATGGGCAAGTTCTTCTGATGTACTTTCTTCTGCTGCAGCTATTGCCCCACATCAGGCCCACATTTGCGCAAGCCTACAAAGTGTTAAGAAGGAGGACCATTTGAGTCTGCCCTAGCAATGAGACTGTCTTGTTTGCAATTGTTCCCTTGGTTTCCCAGCTCCCAGAGGACACGTACTAGTAGCTGGTTATGGGACTGATTTTTCCAATTGCCGGAATATTAGACGTCTTTTCTAGTGAAAAAACTCTGGACACATATTACAAAATAGAGTGATGTGAAGAGGCGAAGAGGCATGTAAGAGTTCTTGAAGGCCACTGGCAGCTAAATAACTCCAGGAATGTGGGCAGGGGCAGTGAGAATTATGCTGCTGTACAGAGATGTGTGTGAGCCATGTTCTCCATGAATAGAATAAGACAGAAAATTATTTACAATGGCTGGCAGTATGGGATCTTGGACTCCTCACTGGAACAACCCAATAATGGTGAGCATCGCTGTAAGAATGCCTTCCTCACATCTCTTATTTTCTAAGCATCCTGCAGAGTCCACATTTGTTTGATCTCAAATATGCTAAGAGGTGCATGCTTCAAGTCCAAATTACAGTAGTTTGACTATCTAAATTTTTGACATGGCTATTTTTTTTAAAGCCACAAGAATTAATTCTTAAAATAGCATCAAATAAAGTGCTTTCATTTAATCTCTTTACTTTTGAGTTTAAATCTTAAAATAATATATTTATATTTTGAATGTTTTAGGAATGTATATCATTTATGAAATATATACATATATGCTGGTACAATGGTATGTGAACATCACCCCACTGTCATGCCATTTGACTTTCCTGGGTCCTCCAACATGGGTCCCCCCCCAACTTAATGTTCTCTCTTTTTCTATAATTAATAACCTGCTGAGTCCAATCAGTGCCGCTTATAAACATACAGTGTGTCTCTGTGTGTGTGTGTGGGGGGGGGTGGCTCACTCTCAAAGGAGAGTGATCCCCAGTTTCTTAGTAATCATCTGATGGCAATAAAAGTCAGCTAGAAGATATGCCTCAAGGCTCTCCCAGTTCATACTGGAATTTTGTCCAAGTAGCCACGAATGCAGTGTATTTGTGTGTACAATGATCATCTATGTCCAGAAGATAGAATTCTGTTTTCCTCCCCATCCTCTGCCTCTTAATTCTTTCTACTTCCTCTTCCATGATGTTTCCTGAGCCTTGAATTAGGAGAGCTTGATGCAGAACACCCACCTACAGTTAAGCATCAGAATCATATATTCTAGGCATGTCTTTTCTTATGAATATTATGAATGTCTGTATTGACCATTACCCACTATTTCATATATTACAGAAACTTTACTGGGGTTACAGGATATTGTTTCACTATGACTCTTTCATACATCTTTAGATTTGCTTGACCGTCTCTCCTCACTTCCTCCCATCCTTGTCCCTTCATTTCGGCCCTCCCTCCATTTAAACCTATCTACCCCCAAACTTCCCCTCTCCATTGCCGTATTACCTGTGTTCTATCTTTTCTATCTGAAGTATTCTCTTCAATGAATGTGTATGAGGAACTCTAGAAGAACACAAATTCTTTAGGATATATGCCCAGGAATGCTATAGCTAGGTTGTATAGTAGTTCTTTTTCTACTTTTTAAGAAATATCAATATTAATTTTTATAACAGTTGTACCAGTCTGTATTTCTATAAACATGGATGACCATTCCCCTTCTCTCACATCCACACAAACATTTCTTATCATTTGAATTCTTTATGATAGTCATTTTGACTAATATAAGATAGAATCTGAAAGTAGTTATAATTTCTATTGGCCCGATGGTTATTAATGTTGATCACTTTTAAAAAATGTAGTGTTATCAGTGTATTTCTTTTTTTTTTTTTTTTTTAAGGAACAATGGGTTTATTTGGGTTCACATTTTAGTGGAATACAGTATATCATGGAGAGAGATAATGGTAGTGTGAATAGCTCAAAAATGAGGCACAGGTGTTTGATACAGATAGTTATTTCTTCTGAAGGCAGGAAACAGATAAACAAAGGTTGATTCTTAGCTTCTTTCCCCCTTTTTTTCTTTTATTCAGTCTTTAACTCTAGACAATGGGGTAATTGCAGACACATTCAGAGATTTGTGTCTTCCCACCCTAGTTAAGCCTCTCTGGAGAAGCTCAAATACTCATCCAGAAGTGTGTCTCATAGGTGATTCCAGGTCTAATCAAGTGGACAATGAAGATGAACCTTACAAAGACTATTGCCTGGGAAATTCTCATTATCCAATTTGTAGGTCACAAAGTAGATATTCTTATGAACAGAATAATCTTTTCT
>NC_034600.1:57681229-57687641 GCF_900095145.1 Mus pahari
CCCTCCTCAGCAGTCTGCTCTCCCCGGCAGTGTCCAGTGTATTTCTTTTTATCAGCAATTTTTTATTTTAATTCAATTATAATTACATGACTTCCTGCTTTCCTCCTCTTCCCTCCAGTTCCCCCACGTCCCCTCCCTCCAGTCTCTCCCATGCCCACTTTCCTTAACTCTGTCTCAAACTGATGACCTACTTTTATTGTGTATTTCTTCTTTTAAGAACTCTCTGTTCAGATTTGTAAACCAGATTTTCTTGATGTATTGGGTTTTTTTTTTAAAGGGATGCTCTTTATGAATTTATGAATCTAGATAATCATCTACTTATGTCTGGCTAGCAAAGATTTTCTCCCATCCTGTGGGCTGCCTTTACACTTGACTATTTGATTTGGTGTCCAGATGCTCTTTTGGTTTTATGGCAACTCATTTGTCAGTTGTTGATCATGTTACTTTAAGATTTTTCTGCATTTGTGATGAAAATGTCTATGGATGCGTCATAGTTTGCCTCTATTACATTGATGTATATTCCCTTCATTTCTGTTCTCACTAGGACTTATATCATGAAGGAATGTTGTATTTTGTCAAAGGCTTTTCTTGCATCTACTGAGATGATCATGTGATTTCTGTCTTTATTGCTATGGTTTACTTAATTGATGGATTTGCATCTGTTGAATCATTCCTACATCTATGAGATAAAGTCAACTTGCACAGTGACCTACCCTTTTGCTATGCGCCTGTATTCAGCTCACGAGTAACTTGTTGAGAAAATTTGCACCTGTGTTCATCAGAGATTGGTCTGCAGTTTTCTTTTTTTCTTTTTTTTTCAATTTTTATTAGGTATTTACTTCATTTACATTTCAAATGCTATGCCCAAAGTCCCCTATACCCTCCCCCTGCTCCCTTACCCACCCACTCCCCCTTCTTGGCCCTAGTATTCCCCTGTACTGTAGCATATAAAGTTTGCAAGACCAAGGGGCCTCTCTTCCCAATGATGGCTGACTAGACCATCTTCTGCTACACATGCAGTTAGAGACATGAGCTCTGGGGGTGCTGGTTAGTTCATAATGTTGTTCCACCTATAGGGTTGCAGACCCCTTCAGTTCGGTCAACAGTTTTCTTTTTCTGTTGTATTTTTCTTCTGGCTTTGGTATTAGAGTGATGCTGGCTTTGTAGAAGGTGTTTGAGCTAAACCAATCATTTTTAATGTTCCTGGCTGGGAAAAATGAAGCAAAGCATCAGTTTCCAACATCATCAACCCATATAGAATATGTAATTCATAGTGGCAAGGGTGGCCCTGGGGTGTTGCAGTATAGCACATGCTGGAGAAGAGGTTCTCTGTCCTTGGAACCATCTCTAGCACTCCCGTTGCATTTCGTCACCTGTACTTGACATGGCATGACCTCCCTAAGGTCAGGAAGCTAAGATCATTAGATTGTTAGGTCAGTTTGTCTGTCATAGGAGCTTTGGGTTGGGACTTAGGTGGAACCAAGGCTGAATTCTGAATGGTACTTGTCTTATACTGTCTTATAGAAAAGCGTGGATTTTACGTTTTAAAATGGCTCCACTTTGGTTTGAATAGGAATGGCCTTCATAGGTTCATATTTTTAGAATACATGCTTACTTCAGAGTGGAACTACTTGACAGGAATTAGGAGGTGTGGCTTTGCTGGAGGAGGTGTGGCCTTGTTGGAGAAAGTGTGTCTCTTCCGGGTGGGCTTTGTGTTTTCAAATGCTCGAGTCAGGCACAGTGTCTCTGTTTGCCTGCCATTCTATATGGAGTACTCTCAGCTACCTCTCCTGTACCATGCCCCTGTGCTACCATGCTTTCCTCTATGAATACCATGTACTAAACCTCTGAACTTGTGAGCTAGCCCCAATTAAATGTTCATAGCAGCCTTATTTATAATAGCCAGAAGGTTGAAATAGCCCAGATGTTCTTCAACAGAGGAGTTGATACAGAAAATGTGGTACATTTACACAATGGAGTGCTACTCAGCTATTTAAAACAATGACTTCATGAAATTCTTAGGTAAATGGATGGAACTAGAAAGTATCATGCTGAGTGAGGTAACCCAATCACAAAAGAACACACATGGTATGCACTCACCCATAAGTGGGTATTAGCCCAAAAGCTCAGAATATCCAAGATACAATTCACAGACCATATGAAGCTCAAGAAGAAGGAAGAGCAAAGCATGGATGCTTCGGTCCTTCTTAGAAGAGGGAACAAAATATTTATGGGAGGAAACACAGAGACAAAGTGTGGAGCAGAGACTGAAAGAAAGGCCATCCAGAGATTGCCCCACCTGGGGATCCATCCCATATACAGTCACCAAACCCAGACACTATTGTGGATGCCAAGAAGTACTTGAGGAAAGGAGTCTGTTATAGCTGTCTCCTGAGAGGCTTTGCCAGAGCCTGACAAATGCAGAGGCAGATGCTCACAGTCAACCATTGGATTGAGTACAGGGTCCCCAATGGAGGAGTTAGAGAAAGGACTGAAGGAGCTGAAAGGGTTTGTAACCCCATTGGAAGAACAACAATGTCGACTAACCAGAACCCTCCCTCCCAGAGCTCCCAGAGACTAAAACACCAACCAAAGAGTACACATGGAGAGACCCATGGGTTCAGCCACACATGTAGCAGAGGATGGCCTTGTCGGGCATCAATGGGAGGAGAGGCCCTTGGTCCTGTGAAGGCTTGATGCCCCAGTGTAGGGGAATCCCAGGGCAGGTAGGCAGGAGCGAGTGAACACCCTCATAGAAGTGGGGGCAGGGGGAGATGAGCTAGGGAATTTCCAATGGGTGGGGACTGGGAAAGGGGATAACATTTGAAATGTAAATAAAGAAAATATCCAATAAAAAATTCACAGTGTACTGGCTGGTTTTGTGTGTTTACTTGACACAAACTGAAGTGATCACAGAGAAAGGAGCTTCAGTTGGGAATTGCCTCAATGAGATCCAGCTGTAAGGCATTTGCTCAATTAGTGATTAAGGGGGGTGAGCCCATTGTGGGTGGTGCCATCCCTGGGCTGGTAGTCCTGGGTTCTATAAGAAAGCAAGCTGAGCAAGTCAGGGAAAGCAAGCCAGGGAAAGCAAGCCAGTAAGGAACATCTCTCCATGGCCTCTGCATCAGCTCCTGCTTCCTGACCTGCTTGAGTTCCAGTCCTGACTTCCTTTGGTGATGAACAGCAATGTGGAAAGTGTAAGCTGAATAAACCCTTTCCTCCCCAACTTGCTTCTTAGTCCTGATGTTTGTGCAACAATAGAAACCCTGCCTATGACATACAGGTTTGGGTTTTTATACAGGATTCAAAGTGCCACACATGTTTTAGTGCACTTAATCAAATATGCAGGAAATGGTAACAGTCTTTAAACACTTTAAAATCTGTAACTATTATTCAAAAACTTAATGCAGTTACAACAGAGAGAAGCTGAACATTTCCTAGGTTGGCTAGCATCTGATTAGCACTGCTCTTCTGCACAGCTTGGGCTTCTGTCCTTAGTTGATATGATTCCCAAGAGAGGCTGTGCAGAGCAGTGTTTTCTCCCCTGACCCAGACAAACAGCCTTTGTTACAAAGCACTGGCGATGGCAGATGCATGGCCCTTTCTCTTGAATCACTGAGAAGGTTTGCTTCTCAGATTGCTAACAGTAGAGAACATGTCCTGTGAATACAGGCAGGACAGAGAGGAGGCCAACCACAGCCTTGGCTAGTGGTGGGCCTCAGCTTATTGGCATCTCCTTCCCTTTCTGCTCAGTTCCCTTTGGGCACAAAGAACTGTGTGATGAGTGTGTCTCTGTATGTGTACTGCTGTGTGGCATGTGATGTGCATGTGTGTCTGTCTGGTGTCTGTGTCTGTGTCTGCGTCCGTATCTAGGCTTTAGTGTCCTGATCTGGGCATGAATCCCAAGTGTAAATCATCAGCTCTATTACCTCAGGTGAACAAATGCACATGACCTTGGCTTAATACTTTTCTATGAAAGGAAGGAGACAGGAACATTCAGTACAAGCCAACCTCAATCATTCATGCTCGGAGCTTCTGGATAACCTCTTGGCCTGGATGATAATGGCTTACAAAATGTCATTAGCAGTCGTTCTCAGGAACTCCCTCACAGGGATACCAACTGCCAATACTGAAGCCAACGGACTTGCACAGTACAACTACCTTGGATTTTGCTTGGAGTATAAGGTGCTACAGCCACACCCACTGACTGAGTTGCGTCTATTTTACGATGATTGCCAGGGTTTTGTTTTGTCAGTTCATTTGGTTGGTGGGTTTTTGTCTAGGTACTTATTAGGATCTGAATCCCTCTTTGCTCTTATTTAGGATGCATAAGTACCTTATGAGAAGACACTATTATTATCACTTTAAGCTACGAAAATTGAGGCTTCTAGAAATTGAATATATCACTCAAACTCACACTATTAAAAATGACCAAGGCTGAGTCACTACACATTCTGTGTCCCAGGCCACAGCATTCTAGCATTTTCTTTCCTGGGGTGGGCCATCTTGTTTCATTACCACACATACCTTTCTCGAGCACTTGAGAAGGGCCATGTCTAAGTACATCTGAATGACCAGGGTGGTGGAGATGAGACAGGAGAAGCATCTGTGCTTTGTATGTGGTCATGTAATATCCACTTTACTGTGAAGGAAGAAAAAGAGACATCAAGTAGAGGGAAAAAGTATTTGTTGACGTGAATAATGACAAATATCCATTTATTGTATGTGTGGCATTGAGCTGCATCTCTATAAATGACCTTCATGTCTCATAGTAATGTCCAAAGCCTTTAAATTATATACTTTTAATGTTGCATACACACACACACACACACACACACACACACACACAAATTAACTTGAAAGCTAGCCAGAGGCATTCCCAGCTGAATGTGGAGCTGGACTGTGTATGCAAATTTCTCACTGTGACTCTCAAACACTTGCTCACTGTGCCTGCCTTTTCACTAAGCTAAAAATTTTTTCCATTTCTGAATAGTTTTAAGAAAAAAATCTACCTTTGGCAGATCAATGCTTTTAGTGTATTTTTCCATCACATTATATAAAGTAAAACTATACATTTTAATTTACCGTATTAATGATTAAGGCAAAGGAGCAGGGTTCTAGAGGAAAGGTGAAGTTAGACATTTAAGCTCTTTATTTTAACCAGATGATAAAGCAAATAGAACGTGAGAAAAAGATTCAGAGACTGAGAAACAGACTCTGTGGTTCTTTCTTCCACCTACATTTTCATCTAAACAGAAAATCTCTGTCGCAGTTTCTGTCTCTCTGTCTGTCTCTGTTTCTCTGTCTCTGTCTGTCTCTCTGTCTCTCCATCTCTCTGTCTCTCTCTCTCTGTCTCTCTCTCCCTGTCTCTTGTCTCTCCTCTGACTGTCTGTCTCTCTCTCTTTCCATCTCTCTCTCTCTCTCTCTCTCTCTCTCTCTCTCTCTCTCTCNTCTCTCTCTCTCTCTCTCTCTCTCTCTCTCTCTCTCTCTCTCACACACACACACACACACACACACATACACGCATGTAAGTGGCCTTATATGATATTCATACTTAGTGACTTAGTGTTATGCATAGGCTCTTTCTGCAGCTTTGGGCAAACATTGTATATATTCCCTTTGTACACACATATTCTCCCAGACCCAAAACTGTCACTGAAAGGCTGCCCTCCCACCTTGGTATGGACAATAAAGGAGTTTTAAGAATAAAACATCTTGGTGGAGAAATAAGCCTTCTGCTCCACGGTTTCTGCTTGAAGCTTCAAAATGGACCTTTGGCTCATAGGAATGTTTTTTTTTTTTTTTTTACATTATTTGGTAAAAGTTGATGTGTTAGTGTGGTAGTTGTTTTTCTTTTAGCTATAACAAAGCATCAGACCAAAACCAACTAAGCATTAAAGGGGCATCGGGGATGCTGTTGGCTTTCAGGTTGAAGGTGCAGTTTATCGTGAGGAGGAAAGATGGCAGCAGGAATATGAGGCAGCTGGTGACCCCGTGGCCACAATCAAGGATCAGGGACCACTGAACACCTGTGCCCAGCCAGCTCGCTCCTTTTTATCCAGTCTAGGAGCCCGGCCCAGAGAAGATTCTCGTCCATCTTTACAGTTCATTTTCTCACCCCAAATCACATAATCAGAGACTCATAGTATTACCCAGGGGCTTGCCTCTTAGGTGACTCTAGGACCAGGGAAGTTAACAACCAAAATTAACTACCACGTTTGGGCATTTAAGCATATAAATTATTAAAAGAGCTACTTTCCTTACCAGTGGCCTATAACTCACACACTCATACTGGCTCTGAACTGCATTTTTTTCAAGGCCTCAAACATCGCCAGTTGTCTTAGTCAGGGTTTCTATTCCTACACAAACATCATGACCAAGAAGCAAGTTGGGGAGGAAAGGGTTTATTCAG
>NC_034600.1:57688761-57702819 GCF_900095145.1 Mus pahari
AAAAAAAAAAAAAAATAGGAAGCCACCTAGTGGCTATTTTCTCTACAAGTCCAGGACACTTGTAGAGAAAAACAAAACCTAAGTTCAACCAATCAGATTAAACCAAACGACCTAAAGCACAGCTGTGGGTTTTCTAGCAGGGCAGAACAAATAGGGCTGTCTCTATGCCTTGTTTACTCTTTCAGCCAAAGCCTGTTCCTTGCGTTGCTCCCGTGGAGTTCCAAAATCACACTACTAGGCAGTATTGGATTCATGGTCTGCGGTATGTCCCAATAAATGCTCTAATAATTGCATCGTTCACCCTTTCAACCCATAACATAACATAACATTTGGAAGTATCATACAAATACAAAGAATATGAATTACTCTTATACCCTCTCACACAGACCTAAGACTTAGCATCTGTCCCTGGGGTTCATCTGTTTTCCTACTCGTGTATACAGGCATCAGGTATTACATGTATGTATGTATGTATGTATGTATGTATGTATATATCTATGTTTGTATGCATACATACAAATACAGGTACACGACATCTCATAATGTGATACTTTATAAGAGAAACCATCATGAAGATCTTAAATGACATATTTTCCAATCACACCCAATTCAGAAATCTTTCCAGTTTCTGTTTTGACTGGCCTTTTCTCCTTGTATACCATCGGAGCCCTCCACAGGGGTGAACAAGCTTTTGACAGCCTGGGGTAGAAACAGGATTCATGAAAGGGCTTTAGAGCTGAAGCTAACAGCAGGGACATCATCTCTCCCTCTGTGAGAAGGGAGATTTAAAGGGCAACAGGCTTGACAGAGAGGGTTCTGGACATGATGACTTAGTACACACCGTGACTGGAGAGCAGAAGAGATATAAAGACCATCAGTTGGAGCTTTTGTAAATGTAAGCATCATAATCATGCAGACAGGGCATGGCGCAAGTAGGGGTTGAGAGACTGGAGGGGAGGCATATCTGTCACTGAAGTCTAGTGTCTCATCCATCCCATAGCACACAGTACCAGCAGGAGCCAGGCTGCTTCTGATGCCCTTTTCCCATTGAGCACTTCGTTCTGCTCTTGGCCTTTCTACCTTCTGCTTCTCTAAACCTGTGGGTTTTCAGCTAGACTGATGTGTAGGAGACATCTTCAGGAGTAAGTTCTCCAGTCTTGGGGAATCTGCAGCACAGAAGACATCCAGTCTCTTTCTTGAGGACGGCACCATCTCAGGGCTGTCCCAGGGAGGAGGTGAAATGTCCACAACTCAAGTAATTAATGGTTGCCTGTACACTTGAGGAGCACACCAGGGCTTTGGGTTCATTTCGTTCAGTGTACTTTTCTATGCAAACTATAAAGGGAGCCTTGGTCTTGGTGCTGTGGCTTAGTCCACAGACATTTATTTAGTGCTTTCACTCAAGGTCAAGGACTGACTGTGAATCTAATAGACATCATTCACCCAGAGACCATATCATCTCGCCAGAAGACTGGAATAGAAACAGATACTTAGTTCATTGACATTCAGTTTACATGGCACACTTTCTTTGCCTCTAAATTATATAGTAGCAAGTCAGCTGCCAAAGGAGCCCTTATCTCAAGCCTAGTGCCCCGGTCTCCTCCAGAAAATCTACAGTGTGAGTGGCATGGTGTGCACATGAAGTAGAGTGTGCATGGATTAGTCTTGTACACACTCACTTCCTCTTCCTAATTACCACTTCCTCAAAGGTGCTTACCTATGGATCCTTCCCACCAACCCCTTATCAGCCATTTCTTGGGTCCCAGAATTGAAAGTCAGCTATAATAAGATACAGGACTTAGGTTCAAAGCCATCCCCTGACACTTAGAAGCTGTGTGGTCTGAACAAGTGGTCCAACCTCTCTGGGCTTGTTTTGTTTCCTCATCTGCAAAGTAAAAGAGCTAAGGATGTGTTGTGTAAAGCAGCAGTAGTTTTTAACCTTGAGCATTTGCCAGCATCCCACTGAGAGCTTGTTAAAATACACATAGCCAGGTGCTCCCCACCCCCACCCCCACGACTGTGGTTTCTGGTTCAGTAGGTCTTGAGTGGAAGACAAGAATTTGTATTTCTAATAAGGTCCTAGGGGGATGCTGCTGCTGCTGCTGCTGCTGCTGCTGCTGCTGCTGCTGCTGCTGCTGCTGCTGCTGTTGTTGCTCCTGGAAACCACTCTTAGAAAGGCTGTTCTTAAGGATGTGCTCAAAGTGTGCTGCAACAGCATTGGCAAACTTGACAAAGCCAGGCTTGTTCAGCGATCCATCTGGTAAGGTCATTCATACATAGCTGCAGCTGTGAGCCTTTTTCCTTGGGTACTCCATCTCGCACCTGTCCTCTGATTCTGCTCAATGTGTACAATTACATGCTTCATCTCCTCAGCCACCTCTCCTTCTTCCTCCAGGTTGGCAAGCTTATCAAACAGAGCTCTATGTACTTCAGAGAGTTTCTCAGCTCTGGGAAGGCAGCAGTTTGACACTGTACATGACATTTCCCTATAATGAGAAAATCTCTATGGAGATAAGACAGAGGAGAGAGGGTTGACTCTTGCACAAATGGCTTTTAGTAAATATTTGGCCTTAAAACATCAGAGAACAAGAAAATGTCTCTGAAGAGCCAGGCCACAGAGAGGATGCATGAGAAAGACTTGAGGGTGAATTTTAAGGTTGAATGGTAAGGAGAATATGACTTTAGAGCAGTGGTTCCTAATACAATGACCCTTTAATACAGTTCCTTATGTTGTGGTGACCCCAACCATAAAATTGTCAATATTGCTATATTATAACAGTAACTTGCTACTGTTATGAATCATAACATAAATGTCTGATACAGAATGTATGATATATAACCCTGTAAAAGGGTCATTGGACTCCCAAAGGGGTTTCAACCCACAGGCTGAGAGTCACTGCTTTAGAAGCTTCTAACCCTGGATCTTATTTTTTCATATTTTTAAAAGTTTTTATTGGTTATTTTATTTATTTACATTTCAAAGGTTATCCCCCTTCCTGGTGTTCCCTCCACGAACCCCCTGTCCCATTTCCCCTTAACCCTGCTTCTATGAGGGTGCTCCTCCTCCCAACCACTCCTGCCTCATCACCATAGCATCCCCCTGTGCTGGGGCATTGAGTTTCCACAGGATCTAGAGCCTCTCCTCCCATGGATGCCCAACAAGGCCATCCTCTGCCACATAAGCAGCTTGAGCTATGGGTCCTTCCATGTCTACTCTTTGGTTGGTGGTTTAGTCCCTGCAGTCTCTGGGGGATCTAGTTGGTTGATATTGTTGTTCTTCCTATGCGGTTGCAAACTTCTTCAGCTCCTTTAGTCCTTCCCGTAATTCCTCAACTGTGGACCCCCTGTTCAGTCCAATGGTTGGCTGCAAGCATCTGCATCTGTATTGGCCAGGTTCTGGCAGAGCCTCTCAGGAGACAGCTATATAAGTCTCCCATCAGCAAGCATTTCTTGGCATCAGCAATAGTGTCTGTGTTTGATGTCTGCATATGGGATGGATCCCCAGGTAGGGGAGTCTCTGCTCCACTTTGTCCCTGTATTTCTTTTAGACAGGAGCTTTTCTGGGTTAAAATTTTTGAGATGGATGTGTAACCCCATCCTTCAACTGGGGGCCATGCCTAACCTCTGGGTGCTATCTTCACAGGTTCTCTCTCCCCCTTGTTGGGTATTTCAGCTACTGTCATTCCTGTTAGGTCCTGGGAGCCTTTTGCTTTCCTAGCATCTGGGACTTTCTGTTGGCTACCTCCAGTTCCTCGTCCCTCACTGCTACACACCTCTGTTCAATTTTCTAACCCTCTATTCATCTCCCCCGACTCCACCCACACCTCATCCTGCCCTCTTTTTCTCCTCCCCTCCCTCTCAAGTCCCTCCCTCCCTCTACCTCCAGTGATTATTTTGTTCCCACTTCTAAGTAGGATTGAAGCATCCTTCAAGTATAGAAGATATCATAGAAAACATTGACACAACAGTCAAAGAAAATGCAACATGCAAAAAGCTCCTAACTGAAAACATCCAGAAAATCCAGGGCACAATGAAAAGAATCTAAGGACACAAATCTAAGAATAATAGGTATAGAAGAGAGTAAAGATTTCCAACTCAAAGGGCCCATAAACATCTTCAACAAAATTATGGAAGAAAACTTCCCTAACCTAAAGAAAGTGATGCCCATAAACATACAAGAAGCCTAAAGAACCCCAAATAGATTGGACCAGAAAGGAAATTCCTCCCATCACATAATGAACTCTGGATCTTACTAATCAATTACATCTCAAACACTATCCCCTTCTGGTCCTTGCCTCACAAAGTCCTTACCCCCACCCCATCCCCTTCTTCTGAGAGGGGGACCCCCATACCGGTAATCCTGTATTCCCTCACCTGGCACATCAAGTCTCTAAAGGATTAAGTGCATTCACCCCCACTGAGGCCAGTAAATCTCAGGAGCATCACATCACAGGAGATTTGAAAGGTCCTGATGGAGCTTTAGGGATTAGGACTGGGAGATGTTGAAGTTCGTGTTCTAAGTGTGGAAATGACTTCTGTTGGGAAGAGTGTTTGGATGTTGTGGTAGCTCTGCATCAGCAGACTCAGCAAGGTGAAGGGATTGAAACAAATTTTGATGAGCAAGCTTCCAGGTGTGAAAACTAAACTATTTATGAAGTCCTCAGGCACTGCTTCCACTGACATACATGTCCAGAAAGTTCAGCTGATACACTCTTGCTTGGTCTGAAGCAATAGAATAGTACATTCTGTTGCTAAAATAGTAATAGAAAAGTACCTTTTCCCAGTTTTATTTGCTATAAAGAAATAGGGAACATTACACTGGCTTTAATTTTTAGCTGCTGAACGGAAGGGTTGGTCTTGTGGAGCCCCAGTGCTCCTCAACCTCTCCATTAGCTGGAACTTCAGATTTTCCCACTTTTCAGTTCAGACTCTCTAATTCCAGTTTCATGGGCCTTATATTTAAAAATGGGCTCAATAGGACTTCTGTGAAATAATGTTTCCTAGTGTGGCAGGGCCCCTGGATCTGATCTGTGACTCAGAGTGGCTATGACTACATTCATTAGACCTGCACAAAATCAAGCTAGCCAAAATCTCAGCATGAATGGAGAAGGAGCTCATGCCAATAGCTCATACCTAAGAGTAAAGCCATTGGTCCCTGGGGGAGGGAGGGTATCAGTGTGTGTCATGGATGCAAACCCTGATAGCTTGCCCATGCTCCAGTGGATCTCCCTGTGCAGATACTGGGGGTATTTATTAAGTGGAGCTCAGTGGGTTGAAAGAGTACATGAAGTTTGCAAGAAGAACCGTGGTGGTAGGAATATGGGAGGAGTTGGAGGAGCAAGGATAGGGGTGAACTTGATTAAAACTCAATCTGTGCATGTTTGAAATTCTTAAGCAGTAGATTTAAAACACGAAAACTTCATCTCTAAAAAGAATAGACTTAAAAAAAAAAAAAAGGACTTAAAACTCAAAGCTACAGAAAAATCTAGCCATCCGCTTCTGTACTTAGCTGGGAAAGCTACATTAGTTTATCATCCATCAGACTCACACCTGCTTTAACAGCACTCATTATTGCAGTTCTGGTAGCCATTCTTGAATCTGCCATAGCTTTAATTCAGGCATATGTGGTTACACTGAGTCAGCCTTTCCTTACGTGATATATGACCTGTTCCACAAAACTTAGACATACCACAGAGTTAACAAAACATGTTGACCATTCATAGGACTATTACCAGCTGCACCCGCAGCAGCATCAGGCTTAGTAATGGGAGTTATTTCAACTAGATAACTTATGACATATGGGTCTAACTATAAGGTACCTTCCAAAATCTCCATACGTTCATTGTCCACAAAGATCAAGTGTGGTATAATGTTGATGTTGTATGGTTTCTCCTTTGCAAAGGTTTCCTGGGTCTTAGCACTCACCTTAACCTCTGACTTAAGAAGATGTTGACCGCCTCTGGGCGTTTATACTGAAGTCCACCAGAGCAGTCCACAATCCCACTGTAGGTCACAGGAAAGGAGCAGAGATGTGTGAATGCACACTCTAGCTCCCTGTCTCACGCTCTGGGAAAGCTGGAGAAAGGATGTCCACAAGCCCCCAGTAAAATATCAGTAACTCCAGCTAGGAAAGGTGCCTGCCTTTCTCACTCCAGGTACCTTTTCTCTGTTAATCATCTTAAATGTGGTCTTCAAATGTGGAGAAAGATAGGGAAGGAAGAGGTGAAGAATCTGGTTAACATTTCAGGCAACCATGTGTGGGCCTTAGGTAAAACACTGACAAGGGTTAAGTATTTCTGCCTTGCCCAGGATTTTGGGTCTTACACACATGTTTTACTGCTCTGAACCTTGAATCCTGGAAGATAGGATCCCAGGGTAAAGATGAAGAGACCTACACAAGTCATGTGGGCTCAAACAGACGTGGCCACTGCTAGGACTAAAGATCATCTGACTGAAAATAGATGGTTTTGTCTCTATATTATCCTATTAGGTTAAGAGCAAGGTAGAAGGCCATAAAGCTAATCCAGATAATTATTAGATGTATTAAGAACTATGAACCCTCAGAAGCCTTTTTGGTTATAATAACATTTCTTTGGGTTCAAACATAAGAATGTATTATTTAAGCCTAGTGGAAATGTGGTTGCAGTGTTAGACATGTTGCAGCGTTATGCTCTTCCCCAGGGGAAACATTGTGACCAGGGATGTGCTTTCATCTCATTATAAAAAATAAAAGTTTTATCAAAGCCAGGTCACAGGAGAAATTGTGTTCTGTTGCCAGCAGAATGAAAAGAACAGTATTCACCCACTGATCTTGCCGCTTGTTTATGTAATGAGATCTCAGGCTCGGATCCCGGTGAGTAGAGGCCACAGCATTTGGTTTGAGACCTTTGTGAGACTCCAAAGATCACTGGAAGCAAGCCAGTTTAATGTAAGAGGCAGGCTGAGCTGCCAGAGTTCACTCTCAGGAGGGGCTATTCTTTCAAAATAAATAAGGGAAGAGGCAGGTGGTGAAGGGAGAGGCTATGGAATGGACCAAAAAAGTGAACGGCACCCAGCTCAAGATGCTGGATTAACAGTCTCACCTGCTTTGGACAGGAGTGGATGTAAATGAGGTTCTCTTTCATCAGTATTTTCACAAATCCATACACGGCTAAGGCCTTGGAAATGCCAACTTTTATATTTTAGCAGGTAGGTAACCAGATTTAAGAAAAAGGGACCCACAAAGTTAAAAGACCACAGAGCGCCTTTCTGTATCCACATCAGAACTGCAGGGAAGGGAAAGGCAGAGTCGTCATTGTTTGTCCTATCTCCTCATCTGACCACACAGTTCAGGTCACTGACTGGGCGTGGGCATTTGCTTGGTTGGGTAGTTTGGTGGTTAGTTGGTTGGTTGGTTGGCTAGCTGGCTGGTTCCTGTGTTAGTTACTTTTCTGTGGGTGTAGTAAATTCCTGTCACCAAAAGAAACTTGAAGAATTGATTTTGGCTTGCAGTTTAAGAGTGCTAGATAGCAGTCATTGCAGGGAAGGCAGGGGAAGAAAGATATCAAGTCTCCCTACACACAGGAAGCAGAGAGTAAAACTGGAAGTAGTGCAAGGCTGTAAACTCAAGGCTTGCCCTCAGTGATGTATTTCCTCCAGCAAAGCTCCATATCCTTAATTTCCCCATCCTTTCCAAAGAGCAGTAACAACCAGAGACCAACTGTTCAAACACAGGAGCCTATGGGGGCAGGAGTATTTCTGATTTGAATACCATTGGTTTTTGTTTGTTTGTTTGTTTGTTTACTTTCCTTTATTCAACTTAGAACCATTGCATCGTAAGTGCTAAGAACTCAATATATAATTTTCTTAAAAAACAAAACAAAACAAAACAAAACTGAAGGACATAGTCTCCACTGTGTTCGTAGCAGCCTAATTTATAACGGCCAGAAGCTGGAAAGAACCCAGATGTCCCTCAACAGAGAAATGGATACAGAAAATGTGGTACATTGTCACAATGGAGTACTACTCAGCCATTAAAAACAATGACTTCATGAAATTCTTAGGCAAATGGATGGAACNAGAAAATATTATCCTGAGTGAGGTAACTCAATCACAAAAGAACACACATGGTATGCACTCACTCATAAGTGGGTACTGGCCCAAAAGCTCAGAATATCCAAGATACATTTCACAGGCCACATGAGGCTCAAGAAGAGTGAAGGCCAAAGCATGGATGTTTCCATCCTTCTTAGAAGGGGAAACAAAATACTCATGGGAACAAATATGAGGGCAAAGTGTGGAGCAGAGACTAAAGAAAAGACCATCCAGAGACTGCCCCACCTGGGGAATCCACCCCATATATAGTTACCAAACCCAGACACTATTGTGGATTTCAACAAATGCTTGCTGACAGGAGCCTGATATAGCTGTCTCCTATAGAGGCTCTGCCAGTGTCTGACAAATACAGACCAAAAAAAAAAAAAAAAATTGACTGAGCACAGGGTCCTTGGAGGAGATAGAAAAAGGAATGAAAGAACTGAATGGGGTTTGCAACCCCATAGGAAAAACAATAATAGCAACCAATGTCCCCCCACCCCCCGTTCCCCAAGCTTCCAGGGACTAAACTGCCAACTAAAGAGTACACATGGAGGGAACCATGGCTCCAGCTGCATATGTAGTAGAGGATCGCCTTGTCTGGCATCAATGGGAGGAGAGACCCTTGGTACTAGGAAGCCTTATGCCCCAGTGTAGGAGAACTTGAGGGTGGAAGGCAGGAGTGGGTGGGTGGGGGGAACACCCTCATAGAAGCAGGGGAAGCAGATGGGGTGGGGAGTTTTGGAGGGGAAACCAAGAAAGGGGATAACATTTGAAATGCAAATAAAGAAAATATCCAATAAAAAAAATTTAAAAAGTAAAGCAGGATTAAAAAAAAAAAAAAGATTATAAGAGCTGGAGGCCCAAGAAGTGTGCTGTAAGATTGATAAGACAGGGACCTACACCCATGGAATCTCAACAATATGGCTGTCTAGACAAGACTTTAACAAGGACATGTCAATGCAGACAGGGTACATTTCCAAGGATTACACCCTAGGTAAAGAATTACAGAAAATGACTGCAGAGAGAGAGAGAGAGAGAGAGAGAGAGAGAGAGAGAGAAATTATACTTTCCTGGAGATGTACCACCTAATTGTTTAAACCAAGACCAAGTTGCCAACCCTAAAATCGCATACATATAAGCAACACTAAACTAGCTCTTCATGTTGTATTTATGTATTTATTCACACATTTATATAGGAATAATTAAAGAAAAGGAAGTTATACATTTGAAAAGGAAGAAGGGATGTGAGGGCTTTTGGGGGAGGAGGGGAGTCAGTGTAATTCTATCTTGATTAAAAAAATTTCAACTAGGCCAACCCCATCCACAAGGCATCACAATGCCTCTTTCATCTGGACATCCATCTCATTGAGCTGATGCCTTTCAACAGGGGAAACTAGTTTTTATCTAAAGTAAGTGGAATCATCCAAAACACCTCTTAGTAGTCTGATATTTTTTTCTCACATTTATCTGTCATGTTGGACACTGTTGTGGATCATTCTGATAGAAAATCGTACCGTATGAGTTCTCTATCTTTCATTTCTCAGTCCTAAGGTTGATGAGCATTGAGTAGTTTGGGCTTCATGGCTAATTCGATCTGTGTTTTATTATACATTGTTAGGAGGCCACACACATACATTTTGGAGGATGAACTGCATAGCTCTTGCAGTGGCCTGCGTTCAGCTTCTGTCCACTTTGGCGCTTTGCCAGAGTGGTGCGAGGGTTCTACTTGCTTTCTGTGTAAAGGTCATCTCCCTTGATTCTAGAACCAGGAGGAGAGACTGCATGTAGGATGTTCTCACCACAGGAGCAGAGAAACTCCCTGCAAGGAGGTGATGTAAGATGATTTTCAAAGCAGAGGAAAAATCAGTTTTATCCATCTATCAACTCTCTGTCTGGCTAACAAGAATTACCTTGGGTTTTTTTTTTGGTTTTGTTTTGTTTTGTTTTGTTTTTTTCTCCTGAAATATCTAATTTCCACTGGCTTAAACAGTTCTGATTTTTCTAAAACTATTTAAAAATATGTTCACACTATGTTGTCTCTAGCATTGAAAAAACCAGTAGGACTCTGCTCCTCCTACACTGATGCTGGTTGCCATCAAAGAGCTAAATCATGATGACCTCGTTTTAGATAAACGTGGAATACATTTTGAAAACATAATTCTGATTCCAGAAACACTTAAAATGATGTTGGGTAATAAGTAAAATCAATTTAAAATTAAGAGTCTATATACTTACTTACTTGCTTACTTACTTATTTAATTTTTTTTTTTATAGTGGTAGGGATTGGAAGCTAAAGAGAGCCTATTCAAAAATCTCAACATTATTGATGCTAGAAAAAATATTTTCTATTCTCATCCATAAACTAAAGTCTTTTCTCTTCTCTGCAGTGAGGATTATTTATAATTATAGAAACCTCTGGCTAGCTTCCACCATGAATGTTTGCTTGCTCGTTGTTATAAGCAGTGTACTTTGTTGTGAAATGTTTGGCAAATGTGTTTAATGAAGATATTGGGTTTGATGCTGTGGACACAGATGGCTAAGGTCACCATATTCACAGCAAACAAATAATATTTCAACATTTGAAATAGACTTGCACTTTCCACTTTCCCCACTCTCCGTGAGTTCTTCGTGTTGACTACCACTACCAATTTTCAATGATTTTAATAGTTATTATTATTTTATATGTCTACCGATAAAACGCCTTCCATATTTATTTCTTTTATTTTATGTGTATGAGTGGTTCCCCTGCATGTGAGTATGTGAACCACAGGAGTGCTTTGTGCCCGAGGAGACCAAAGAGGGTGTAGATCCACACTGTTAAGAGACTTCACCTGTGTTCTAGAAACTGAGCCCAAATTTTCTACAAGAACAGCAAGTGATCTTAACTGCTAAGCCATCTCTTCTGCTCTTTAGACTTCTTTTAAGGTAAATGGAGATATGTCTGCTTTTCACAGATGTCAAAAAGATCATATATTAACCTAGATTTTGGTAAGTAAAGATAACACAACTCAGTTTGGGGTAAGGTTAATCCTATGCAGAAATATCATGTTAGGGGATTTTGAAGGCTACTTTTCGAGATGAACCTCCTATGGAGTCTTGGAAACTGATGGTTCTGCAGTTTATAGAGCCTCCACAGATGTCTGACCACTGACTTTTTTGTTGGTATCAAATGGAATTGATCATTTATTTAGTGACTTTAAAAGCAGTTGCTAGCCCAAAGGGCATGTACATGTGAACTTTGGAAAAACTCTGAATTCCGACAAGGCTTCTCCCATCTCTCTCCATGATGAGAGTCCATGTGGATTACTTTCTCCTTAGGGCTCCCCAAACCACTGAAGTTTGAGGACTGCCAAATTTGTCTTTTTTACTGACTGGAAGTCTGGAGCCCTGTTAGTCATTGACTAGATACCTATTCACCAACATGACTTTGAAGACATCACTTCCACAGAGTTAGCCCAACCTTTTCTTTTTAATAAATTTAATAATATCACACAGAATAAAATGTGGTTTAACTCAATAATAACATTTTATGCTTGACCTACCTTTGGAAATCAATTTGTTCAATTAGAACTCCATAAAAAGTAATCATTCTGTGCAAATGTAACTATTGTGCCAAGCCAAGTAAGAACACTTAGCAAAACGAGTTCTTTAAAATCCTGAGCTATGATAACAAAGTGCCATTTAACAAAGGCATCATTTCAGTTTGCCAAAGCATGAAGTACCAAAACGGACCAAAGACAAAGAGAAGAGGATTTTTAGAAGCTTGTCAGGAAATATAATATTTTAGAAAGCCTTCCACTCAAAGTATATTATTTGCAATTAACCAGAATCAACTGATTTCCTGATTTCATTTGGTCCCATTAATTTCTGAGCTATTGAACTTGGGATCAGTCAACTTTCTAAGAGAGTTCTGATTCTGAAATAAGAAGGGCCCATCTGGTCCTTGGTCCAAGTCTGGGTTCTGCCAAGTCAATGTGGTGAGAAGCCATGCATCTAGCTGGGAGAAAGTATACATAGTAGAGTCGTGGCTACTCTAAGACTTTTCCTGGCTAAAAATCCAGTTTCATGACTCTATACATCTCTCAGAAGCTTTAGCCAAGTGTGAAAGGAAGTCAGAAACTACTGTACAGGGGGGTTCAATCAAATGATGACCAACAATGCAAGAGTGGAAAAGCATCAAACATACTGCTTGTATATTATAATAACCTCACAAAACTAAACTGGACAGTGAAGTCATAGAGCATCCTGGGGTCATGTATAAAACAGTGCTCATCATCTCTCAAGCATTTGTATTGATAACAACAATTAACACACTAAATGACTTAATATGTATTACCATGCCATCATCGGTAACATTTATCATAAAATCATTTCCATGAAGATATTATCAACTACTAATACTAAAAACATCATACTTATGCAAAAGATGGATGGCATCTTGACATGATTTGATTTGACCCGTGATGAGGGACTCTAACACCACCATTAGCCCAGTAAATAGTGCACAACATGCCTAACTGGGCCAGCTATCCCAGCATCTGTCCTGTATGATAGCAATATAAAAGCACTGTCAAGATAAAGAAGTAATTTGTTGGTATTTTGCCTATAAATAGTAAGTACCAAAGATAATTCGATATTTTTAAATTCTTAGCAATGACATTTCTCTGAGTTTAGGGTCTTATCTTGAAAAGGCAACATGATGAGCATGAATAAACAACCATTTTCGATGTTATAACAACTCTTCCCCACTCTTCAGATGTAACATACTGCCAGCGGCAGGCCATTATTTTGATTCCTATCTATGGCTTTTCACTTATAAAGTTGTTTAAAAGAAACAGGGATACCCAGGGGACTAATGTTTTAATAATTCAAAGCTTAAATATAAACATGTAGTTTCAACTCCCTCTTGTTTTCTTTGCCTGCAGCACAGGTTACTGGAACCTAGTGTATTCTCATCTGAAAGAGAGATATGACTAGGGTAGATGATGTAGGTGCTCCCCTGGAATGAAAACTACCCAAGATGGCTGACCCTTGCCATCCTCCACCCTCCCCATCTTATGACTGCCTCACTAGTTCCTGTCCACAAGACAGTGATTCATGGCTTTCATCCCCATACTCCATCCCTGACATCTCCTCCATCCATTCTTCCTCATGCCCTGTCTTCCAGGAAAGTTGATAAAGATACCAGGTAAGGCAGAGCACTTCTCTCAGCACATTGATCAGTTAATAGTCTCTGCATTCACCATTTTTTCCCAGAGGAGCTACAGTCAGCTCCAAGATGTATCCAAATCATATTTCTCAACTTATGACTTAGTAATGTTCCAAGGAGCACACAGTTTGAAGATATCTTAAGACTTTCAATACACTAAACCTACTGAAGACTGTAGCTTTGTAGCCCTTCTGCCTTAAACATGCCCTGTATACTTGTGTTAGCAAAGCTATCTAGCAGAACCTGGTGTTGACTTGCTCATTTAATTTATTGAACACTGAACTTAAAGCATAAAACAAATGGTTCTGCAGGTGAGCTTCTTTAATACACACTATTAAAGATAATGTGTATATTTTAAATCTCAATGAAACTTGAGAACTAATGAAGACCGAGTTTGTTTCTATTTACTGAGTTCTGCTTGCGTTTCTCTGGGATTGGAATTCTTCAGCAATCAGCTAATTGTGTTTGCTGCTATACCCTCATATATAATCAATCTTGATAAAACAATGTACGCTAAAGGGTATAAGTATAGCTCATGATTGGCTCTTTTGATCATGCTGGCTGTTCCCTCTGCAGCATTTCACATTAAGCCCCAAACTGAGAACACAGGGAACCCACTCCCTGGTTTCCAAAGCATTAGCATCAGGTCAGCAATTACAGCTTCCAATTTTTGTTTTAATTTTCTTCTTCTTCTTCTTCTTCTTCTTCTTCTTCTTCTTCTTCTTCTTCTTCTTCTTCTTCTTCTTCTTCTTCTTCTTCTTCTTCCTCCTCCT
>NC_034600.1:57702969-57714393 GCF_900095145.1 Mus pahari
CCTCCTCCTTGGATGTTCCCCCACTCCTCCCCACACGCCACCCTGCCAGGCTTCCCACTTCCTGGGGTCTCAAGTCTCTCAAGGTTAGGTGCCTCTTCTTTCTCTGAGGCTTTACCAGGCAGTGCTCTACTGTATCTGTGTCAGGGGCCTTGAACCAACTGGTGTATGCTGCCAGGACTGTGACTCAGTATCTGAGAGGTCTCAGGGGTCCAGATTAGTTGAGACTACTGGTCTTCGTATGGGGTCACATTCCTCCTCAACTTCTTCCATCCTTTCCCTAATTCAACCAGAGAGGCCCCCTGACGTAAGTCCATTGGTTTGGCATAAGTATCTGCATTTGTCTGTGTCAGCTGCTTGTTGAGCCTCTCAGAGGACAGCAATGGTAGGCTCCTGTCCGTGAGCACACCATAGCATTAGTAATGCTATGCACCCTTGGGAGGTGGGAGGTGGGAGCCCTCTAAAATGTACCACAGGCCTTAGAGCCTCCCCTTGATATGGATCCCAAGTTGGGACGCTCACTAGACCTCCTTTCCCCCAGTCTCTTCTCCATTTTTGTCCCTGCAGTTCTTTTAGATAGGAAAAATTCTGGGTCAGAGATTTTGTCTGTGGTACAGCATCCACTTGATGCCCTGTCTTTCTACTGGAACTCTACAAGTTCCTTCTGCCCACTGTTGGACTTTTCATCTAATGTACCTCCCTTTGAGTCTTGAGTCTCTCACCTCTCAGGTTTCTGGTATATTCTAGAGGGTCCTGCCACCTCCCACCTCCTGAGGTTGCATATTTCCAATCATTCTGCTGGCCCTCATGGCTTCACTCCTGTCCCTCCCCTAATATCGCTTCAGATTTTGAGCCTTTGGTTACATCTCTAGTTTAGAATTTGGGTTATTTGGCTAGGAGTTGTTTAAAGACAAGACACAAGTCTTTACCAAGCCTTCAGCTTATTTTCCAATTGAGGCTGAGCCATGCCTTGTTGCCATGAGGCAGATCAAGCCACACCTATTCAGGGTTTCACAGACAAGCTTGCAAGTCATAATGCCAGACTAATGTCACAGTGCCCAGCAGAAGAACACTGTGCAAGAGAGACTAAAACTCTTATCCCATGAGCTGGGAGTTCCAAGTGTCCCATCCTTCCCCGTGGCTGAGGTGAATAAGCACAGGTCCTCACCAACTTCAGTGATCCTAGACTTCGTGCTACCTCCATTCTTTACCCAGTCAAGTGGTTCCTTACCTTTCCCATACCTTTCCATACCAAGTCTTTCCCTCACCTTTCTTATCTTTCACATGTAAAGTTATTTCACACACAATCACATAACTGAGATCACCCCTCCATCCCAAGGGAAGCAAATTTGCCATTAAAGAGGCCTTTCTCTTTTCCCTTCTGCCTTGTGCAGATTTTTTTATCCCCGAGCTTATATTGTCTGCCTTGGAAACTTCCTCCCAAGAGCATTTGAAAGCACATTTGCTGCTAGAACACTGTGTGCATTCAGGTGACATGCTGAGACCCACTGTTCTCATTCAGAGCCAGGAGCTGCATTTAGATTGTTGCATCTTTTCTTTTTCCAGCCAACTTTCATTTGATCAGTTCTTCTACATTTTATCCATTTATTTCTATTCCAGTTTTTAAGTGAATGTGTCTGTGTGCTGTTGCACGCATTCATGTGTGTGTGTGTGTGTGTGTGTGTGTGTGTGTGAGAGAGAGAGAGAGAGAGAGAGAGAGAGAGAGAGAGAGAGAGAGAGAGAGACTTTGCATGGGGAGCCCAGGGTTGACATTAGATCTCTTCCTTGATCATCCACCTTATTTTTTTGAAACAAGGTCCTTCATGGAACCTGGAGCTCAGCAGTTCAGATCCAAACACTAAGGGGCAAGCCCTACAGATCCTCCTGTTTCTGCCTCTGCTTTGTTGGAATTGTGGGCCGTGCCTGGTTTTATATGTGAGGACTTCTGTTTATGCAACAAGCACGTTGCAAGCAGTACCATTTCTCTAGATGTTAGATCAGTGCTAATGGAGTGTTTGTAGTATACCCAATTCAAGTTCTGTGCTTCAACTCATTTAATCCTTATAAACCACCATAAGACTGAAACACATATGAGCACACAGAGACTGTGATGCACCCATAAAACTACTCAGGCTCAAGCCAGACAAAGTCTCAGCACTGAGAGGGGACGTGGACACAAAGTCCCACCTCTAACCAAGAAGCTATTTTCAGCTAATACCTGATGGGCAAGGGGAAATCAGTTTTATCCAATGGAGTGTCACAGCACATATCAACTATCCTCCAGGTCAGACCCCATGCTCAATAGTAGTTGGCTAACACAAAACTGACTCCATTATTTTTGTGTCTACTTTTTGTTTTGTGTTGTTTTGCTATTTTTTTTTTTGTCCTATTGGTGCTTCGTTTGTTGCAGCTTTTTTTTTCTTTGAGAGAGAGAGAGAGAGAGAGAGAGAGAGAAAGAGAAAGAGAGGGAGGGGAGTTGGAGAGAGAGAGAGAAAGAGAGGGAGGGGAGTTGGTTGGGTAGGATTGGAAGGAGTTAGTGAAGGGGGAAAGAATATGATTAAATATATATTATTTGAAGACAGTTTAAATTAATAAACAGAGCTTGAAAAAAATCTGAGAAATGTGAACTCTGATATAGCATCCTATTATAGATTAGGAACTGAGGCAGGGCAAAATAAGAGCCCATGAAAATATCCAGAGTCACTAGGTAGTGCTAAACACCAAAACATGGATGAAGATCTTGGTCGCTTTGGTCCTCAGCATGGTCTTCTTTGTACTAAACGGCAACTGTTTCTCTGGGAGTCATGTTAGTAAGAACAACAAACCTAAACCTGCAGACATTTTCAGAAAGGATGCTGGAAGGACGTTTGAGGAAATCACTGGTTGTATTTAATTATTGGCTCCACGTGTACATTTCTCAACTGTGGAAGGATGCGCTTGTGTATTTGTTGACACAGTTCCATTTTTTTTTCAGAAGAGTGACAGCGCAGGGAGTAGTGTTGGGAGCCTGCAGTGGGTTTGGAAAGTACTGAGGTCTCTTTGTGCTGCACAGACCCTGAGGTCTGGAGTCCCCGCTGGGCCAGCTGGACCTCACCAAGACTTTAATTTGGAGCATCCTGGGCCATTTGTGGATCCAAAATAGTCCACATGTGTTTGGAAAGGAAGCAAAAATGGCTAGTCAGCTAGAAACAATCCCGTGATATCCAGCAGCAAGGCAGGAGATACCTCCCCTTGGGAGGCATCAGTTACATACTGTCTTGAAAAGTTCCATGTTCATTTGGATGGGGAAATTGCGGTATTGGAAAAGGGTCAGTCTCAATGTTCCGTGGACAAATCAAATGGGGCCAATTATTCCAGGTTAGGATGTGGGTGTGAAAATTCACATCTGGGCACCATCTCTGGAGATGGTATTATTTGAAAGTGGAGGAGGTAACTGTTTTAATTGAATCTTTCCTTGTTTTGTTCTGTTCGAAACAGGGTTTCTCTGTGTGGTCCTGGCTGTCTTGGAATTTGCTCTGTAGACCAGGCTGGCCTTGAACTTGGAGATCTGCCTGCCTCTGTCTGGAGAGTGCTGAGATTAAAGGTCCGTTTAATTAAAACTTAAGGGCAAGAGGGAAGAGGTAGAAATGGCCACACTATGTCTAAAGTGCAGTTCTCTGTTGCTTTTGATCTAGCAGTGTCACCTGACTCTGGCTGTCTTGTCAAGGTAGGCTCCTAGGCTGCTTGTCCGAATTCACTATGTGCAGGGCAATCTTTCCAATAGTTTCTAGAACAGGTGGAGTTTTGTTCTACCTTTGACAGTCCTTTCCGCATTGGGAGGACTCTGTCTGTACGAGTACATGGGCTCCTCATCTGGATCCCAACTCAAATGCCACTCTCTCAATAGTGAGTTTTCTTGATCCCCCTGCTTAAGACACATGCTTCTACTATTCTTTATTCAAGCAGTTATTTTCTGAGTGTTATAGTGCATATGCTAGCCTCTAATTTATGTTCTGTTTTTCTCACTTGTTTCTTTAACTATTTTCATGCGTGTGATGTATGTGTATGTGTGTAGACCAGGTGCTGATGTCAGGTAACTTTTCTGTCACTCCCTACCTAATTTTTTGATATAAGGTCTCTCAATAGACCTGGATCTCATGGATTCAGCTCTACCGCCTGGCCAGCATACCCCAAAGATCTTGTCTTCATGTTCTCTGTGCTGGGATTCCATGTGTACAGAGCCAACCCTGACCTTTTACCTGATCACTGATAATCTGAGCTCAGGTCCTCCTGTTTGGATAGCAAGCATTTTGCCAATTGAACCATTTCCTCGGTCTTACGTCTTTTCAATGAGGGTCGAGCTCCAAAGGACTGGGTCACTATTGCTTGTTGTGGTCCTTTCATTTAAGCACATGAGTTATCCATGGTGAATGGTTCATAAAGACTTTGTTATTTGGGAATAGAAAACGGAAGCATGGCGCTCTTCCAGAGTGCTGTGTGAGAGTCCATTTTATGACCTGGGCCTTCTCGACCAGCTACTTCAGTCACAGAAACTGCATTCAATATCAGCTGCACACAAGCCCACCATGCTTTCCATTCAAAGCCAGAGAAATGGGCTGTTTGGGATACCAGTGATTTTTATTCTACCCCCAAACCATCGAGGATACTTCTGATGTCAGATCCAAATTTCTCATATGTACATGAAACTTTTCATGATGTCGTTATATCTGTTAGAAAGAGAAAAACACTTCCATATGACTACCTGAGCTCCATCTAATATTTGGCTGTGAGTCTCTGCATTGGTTTCCATCCACTGCTAGATGAAGCCTCTCAGGAGATTGTTATGCTAGGCTCTTGTCTGAAAGAATAACAGAGTATCATCAATAGTGTCAGGGATTAGTTCTTGCCTATGGGATGGGTCTCAATTGGGGCTAGTCATTGATTGGCCATTCCCTCTGTCTCTGCTCTACCCTTGTCCCTACACATCTTGTGGGCAGGACACATTTGGGGTTGAAGGCTTTGTGGATGGGTTGTTATCCTTATTATTCCATTGGGAGTCCTGCCTAGCTATAGGAAGTGGCCACTTTGGGATCCATATTCCCCATTGCTAGACTAGTTTCAGCTAGAGTCACCCCCATAGGCACCATGGTGCCTCATCTCCCCCATTCTGGCACATCCAAGAGATGCCCCCCGCCACCGCCAATTTCTGTTCTCTCTCCTGTTCTCTCTCCACCTGATCTCCCCATCCCCTCCTCTCTCCACCCCTCTCCCACCCAGTTCCCTCCCTCTATCCACCTCCCATTTTATTTCCCCTTCTGAGAAAGAGTTAGCCATCCTCACTTGGGCCTTCCTTATTATTTGACTTCTTTGGGTCTGAGGATTGTGGTGAGGTGAAGTGGCTCATATCCACTTATAAGTGAGTCCATACCATCCATGCCCTTTGGGGTCTGGGTCACCACAGACAGCATGATCTGTTCTAGCTCCATCCATTTGCCTCCATCTCTGGTAGACAAGACAAATTTTGGTCAAAACTTTTGTGGGTACGTTGGTCTCCTTATCTCTCTACTGGGGGTCCTACCTGGCTCCAGGAGGTGGCCACTTCAGGTTCCATATTCCCACCACTAGGAGTCTTTCACACACACTTCTGGGAAAGACTGAGGTACCTGAATAAGAGAGGGATGCTACGGGAAGAACAACAAAATCAACTAACCTGGACCCTTGGGAACTCACACAAACTGAACCACTAGCCAAAAAGTGAGCATGGGCTGGACCTAGGAGTCCTACATATATGTAGCAGATGTGCAGTGCAGCTTGATCTTCATGTGATCCTCCAACAACTGGAACAGGAGCTGTCCCTGAATCTGTTGCTTGCCTGTGGATCCCATTCCCCTAACTGGGCCACTTTGTCTGGCCTCAGTGAGAGAGGATGCACCTAGTCCTGCAGTGACTTGATGTGCCAGGGTTACGAGTGGTACACAGGGGCCATTCCTCTTCTTAGAGATGGGGAATGGAGGGAGGAGCTGTGAGGGAGAATTAGAAGGAGAGGAGGGCTGATTTGGGGGGAATGTAAAATGAATACATAAATTAATCAATGAAAAAAGCAAGACAGATGGAAGGGGCCACAAGTTAGATGATAATTAAAGATTAAGGAAACATTTGCAACTGAATATGAATTAGAAAAACATATTATGAAATTTGAAGATGAAAATATGACCTGTTTCAGGGACCATGCTAGAAGTATTTTCCTTTGCAAGAGTTTTAAGGTACTAAGCTCGTTTCACTTGGGCTTCAGCATATCAATTTAAAATTTGTGGTTGAGTAATAAAATATTTATATAACCACAAAAAGAAAGAGAAGAACCACAATTTAAAAATGAGGGATTATCTTCAGAGAGTTTAAAAGATTTTCCCAGTGTCAGTGGGAAGGACTAGAATCTAAGATTTGATTTGTGTGAATCTCTCATTGTACCTTCTCCACTAGCCCAAAGAAACACAATACTTGTTTTATAGATTTTATGGTAAATTAATGTCCATATAGCTTAAGTTTCTATATAGACCTCTTGTTAAACTACCTTACAATTCAATTATACTCTTTTCCTCTTTGAATATAATTCTGCATTTGTGGATAAGTTTGGGGATAACATTTGAAATGTAAATACATTAAAATATCCAATTAAAAAAAAAAAAAAAAAAAAAAGGAAAGAAAAGCAATTAAAGCACATCAGGATATTGTTTGAGTGAAAGTGGAAAACAGACAGGAGCAGACACATCTAACTGCACTATAAATAAATCACATTAGCACAGAGCAGTAAAGAACTCACCTAAATTCAGGCAGTTCTGACTGTGTTGTGAAACCAACAGAAAGATGTATATAAATAGCGTTCTCCAGTCAGTAGACTAGCTTTTATGCAGAGATGTCAGTTAGCAATTCTAAAACCTAAAGTGCCAAATGGCTAGGAAAGTAAGTAAATATATTGTAGATATCATGAATGGGGGTGGCAACAGCAAAGAACAGAAATACAAAGAAAAGGGGGATTCTTGAGCAATCTGTTTGGCGGTGGATTAGAATCAGAAGTGATAGCATAGATTCATATATATAAGAACTATGTAGATAAGAAGAGAGAGAGAGAGAGAGAGAGAGAGAGAGAGAGAGAGAGAGAGAGAAGAAGAAGAAGGAGGAGGAGGAGGAGGAGGAGGAGGAGCTGGGGTGTTGGGTAGGCAGATGACAAAGGTAGCTCAAAGGAGAGTGTAGGATTTGGGGGAGCAAGGAGTTGACATTTATTTGGTGCTTATTGTTTGCTGAGTTGTATGATAGACACACCTTGCTAACCTCCCTCTACAGACAGAATACTGATGTCACATCCTATCATCATCTGAAACTACTGCTTCCAGCTCACACGGTGCTAGATGGGTACTAATGGCATTCTATACACACACACTCTCATACACACACAGAATATATACATTATAGAAAATGAGTGTGTGTGTGTGTGTGTGTGTGTGTGTGTGTGTGTGTGTGTATTTTCCCTGGTTTTTGGCTGAGAGAGTAAAAAGCTTGTTTTCACCCAGTAACATGAACATATCTAGCACACAGATCTTGGTTTCTAATGCCCTTCTTGTCAATTGGGATGGCACACCCTGGTTGGATAGGTTAAAGGGGCAAAGGCGGTAGAAAAAAGAGTTCTAATGTCATCCTCTATGCAAAGAAACTCCTTCTAGTTCCAGGGCTGGCATAGAAAACACAAAAAGAATCTGGAACCAGGCAGCAAGAGCGTGAACCATGTTGACAGTCTATAGGGTCAAATTCAGTGAGCCCCCAGAAACCAAAGCTCAGGCCACTTAACCAATGAAACAAAGACAAAAAACAAGATGGAGTTATAATCTACCAAAAAAATAAATGTAAAAATAAGTGTCCATATTTTACAAACACAACACTCAAGGAATGATGGTGATGAAACAGTTGTTCCTTACAGTGGGATTCCTATTCACAAATATAAATAAAATGGTAAAAAAATTATTCAGCAAAGCTATAGTTTGGAAAGTAAGGATCACCCATTTTGACAGAGACTGTTGTGTAAAGCAAATCATGAGAAACAAGAGCTCTTAATAATTTAATAATTTCAGTGTCTCCTCATGAAGTGTTCACTAATTATACTTTGACTAATAGCAACTTTAGAGCAGAGAAATCTGCCAAGCCTTGCTTGCTCAAGTGATAAGAGGCCGGAAATTAATACAGTAAATGGGAAGGATGGGGTGTTTCAAACAGGATGAGCAGCATCTAGAAAACGTCAAGAAATACAAAGAAACAGACGTAAGAAACTGAGGAGGAAAAAGAAAAGATAAGTCTGGGGAATTGGGTAGGCAGAAGGCATGATTAGTTTAAAGGAGAGTGTAGGCTTTGGGGAAGCATGGGGTTGACATTTAGTTGGTATGTATTGCATGTGGGGTTCTATGTTAGACACATCTTGCTAACCTCAACTTACAGATAGAAAACTCAAGTCACATTTTAACATCATCCAGAACTGCTGAGTCCACCTCACTTTGTGCTCCATGGGTACTAATGCCGTGGCATTACTAACTGTAGAGTTCCATGAGAGAGTCCTGGGTGAGCTATGTGGCTCAAAATACGGGAAAGCCGTGGGGAAAGAATGAACTGGGACTTCATCTCACATAATAAGTGAACACAGTGGAAGCAAAAGTAAGGCAAGCAAGACAATGGGAGAGAACGCTTGCAGACAGACCACTGCATCGAAGGACCCACAACTCTGTAGCAAAAGAAAGAGGACAGAAAATTCCCAAATAGCATAATTTAAGAAACTGGGTAAATCACTTTAAAAGGCTTTTATCTAAAGACACAAAAGTGGCCAATACACATATTAAAAGAGCAGACAGCCTCATTTAATCAGGGGAACACTAAAATACTACTTCACACATGTAGCAATGGCTTCTATCAAAAGAAAACAGCTACTAAGTGCTGGGGAGACCTTTTTTTTTTTTACACAGCTGGTAGGGAAGTAAATTGGTGCCAGTCACTGTGAAAATCATACCGTAGTTTCTTAAAAATGTAAAAGTCGAACTGCAATTTGATTCAACAAACTGATGTCTGGGGACGCTGCCAGGGGGACTGAAATCTGAATGCCAGGATGTTCCCACATGTGTTGAGCAGGCTGGAGGGATGCACTGAAGACAGCACACCCTGCAGCCAGCTGCTGGTGAGGACTTCTGGTGAATGCGTGCTCACTCCGAAGCACCAGAGTCTCACGTCTGTCTGAAGGGGGATGTTTCAGGAATCCGTGAAACTCAGAGCTTTCTTTGAGGTGTTCTGGGTCTGCTTTCTAAAGGAGTGGGGTTTTGTTTTTGTTTTTTTTTTTTCATTCTGCTTTGCTAAGTGAAAGGTTTGTTAACTACTTGGGACATCATGCTTTTTAAGATTCTATTTGTAGTCATGCAGTGTTACACTAATAACACTTCTTGTGTGGGATACTTGTGTGTGTGTGTGGGGGGGGAGTCTTCAGTATTTTAGCCTTCTGGGAGTACTCAGAAAATCCACTAGAGTCAATCCAAGCAAAAGAATCCCTGAAAGGTTGCTGTCAGTGGTTTTAAGTTGACATTTATAGGAAACCAGGAAACGACAAGCTTTAGGATTTGTGGCTGAGAAGATGTCTCCATCTTCATTTCAGATGGCTTAAGCTAGGCTGTGGGGACTTGTGCTGTCAGTCACGCGTGCTTCGTGCCTTTCAGCTGAGTTCCCACAAGTCAATTCCTAGTTTGCAAAGGACCTAGGTGAGTAGGTTCAACTCTAACTCTGGTCATCTGAAAGGTCTAGATGTGGTCTTTGCACCTATGGTGTATGGCAATCATAAAGTGCCTTTGCCCCGGCCTAGGTGGGCATATATGTATGTGTGTATATGTATGTAAACACACACATTAGGTTTAAGCTATGTGCAATATCAAAGCCTGAGGAGAACCTCTCAGTAATCTAAAATTAAGAATTGAATGGCTTCCCAGAGCTGCTTCCAGGGTTAGTCTGTATAACCTGTTGTCAGTGCCCAGAGGAAGCGATAACTGGTGTGTGTGGCCTATGCTGATGCAAAGGTGTGGAGGGACTCATCGGATTACATTCACTAAAAGCCCAAATTGGAGGAAAGGAAGACTGAGGTTTTGGAAAGGAGTTGTAGCCTTCTCCCACTGGAATACCCAGAAGAGAACATAGGCTCTCAGAGCCAGATGTTGGGAAATAGATCCTGGAAAATTTTGTCTCATGCGTGAAAGTTCAGCCAGGATATTTGTAGCCCAATTGTATTTGATTAAACTTATCTTGTTTTAAATTATCAATACATCACACACAGTCACACACCACACACACACACACACACACACACACACACACACACTTTACCAGGCCTGGGATTCTATTTTGCATAGTGGCTTTGTCACAATACTTTCTCCACCATGGCTTCAGTGCTGAGGTTGCTATTCTTGGTACCCAACCTACTTATTTAAGCATGAAATACAGACCCAAGGTCAGGACTCTCTGATATCAGCTCTCCTGCTGAGACATTGACTCTGGGGTAGGTACTGGGATAGTTAGAATATTTGGGGATAGTTGAAATACGTGTAGTTTCTGCTATCAAGATATGAGCTTGGATCTTTTTTAATGAAAATTTTATTAAACGAATTTTAGACTCAAAAACAGTAGTAACTATAATAAAGAAATTTCATGCACCCTCTACTCGGTTTATTCCAGAGGCAATATCTTATGAAACAATACAGGCTCACAGTCAGGACACTGAGCCCGATAGAATCCAGTAGGATCATGTGTATAACGAATTCTCTGCAGGTTTGTCCAGTGTGTCGTTTTGTGCATACAACAGTCCAGACACTGAGCTTTGCCCTGACAAGGCTCCTACTGAGAAAGCTATGCCAATCTTCTCACCACAACCCCCTGTTTCTCTGTGCTCAGTTCTGAAAACCACTAATTTTAATGTATAACATTTGTCATTAAAATTATTGTATAAACAAACCCATAGCATAGAATCTTCTACGGTTGGCTTGTTTCATTCATAATCCTTTTCTGGACAGTAGTTTCCCTTTCTGCTGTGGAGTCTCCTGTGCAATACAATGTTTTAGGCCAGGGTTGGGTTTGGCTATCATGAATGAAGCTGCTATAATCATTTGCTATATTCTTTTTATGTTAACATACATCTCAATTTCTCTAGAATAAATGTTCAAAGGTCTAGCTAACATATGGCAATTGAATGTGTAGTTTTATAAGATATCACCAAACTGTTTTCCAGAGTAATTGTACCATTTTGTACCTACAGTATGTGAAACTGTTAGAGACTCCAGTTTCCACATCCTCAGCAGCAATTGATGTTTCATCTTTTCTTTTCTTTTCTTTTCTTTTTTTTTTTTTTTTTTTTTTTTTTTTTTTTTTTTTTTTTTTTTT
>NC_034600.1:57714403-57752587 GCF_900095145.1 Mus pahari
TTGTTTTTTTTTGTTTTTCGAGACAGGGTTTCTCTGTATAGCCCTGGCTGTCCTGGAACTCACTTTGTAGACCAGGCTGGCCTCGAACTCAGAAATTTTCCTGCCTCTGCCTCCTGAGTGCTGGGATTAAAGGTGTGTGCCACCTTTCTAGTAGATCTGTAGCAATATCTCAATATCTCCTTGTGTGTGTCTCTGTGTGTGGTTTTCTATGTTTTAGTTGAAATAGTACTATGTTGTAGAACTTTTTAATCCCAATCCAGGGTTTCCACCCAGCCCTGCTCAGTCAATTCCTGAATAAAGACATACAACTTTTATTATTTACAATAAGCCATTTAAACAGCACCAGAGCTGGGCAGATATCTACCTCTATGCTTTTAGAATCTACTTTCCTATCAATAATCCCGAGTTAATACTTACTATGTTTCATCTGGGCTGCTTTTAACTCCATTGGCCATCCCTCAGGGCCATGTTCTCTTGAACTCATCTAACCCATGCCAGCTTCTCCTCCATTCATTCACCTTTTTCTCTCCCTCATGGTTCTCCTCCAGCCCAGGAATTCTAAACCCAGCCTATGTCACTTCTGCTCAGCTATTAGCTGTTGCTATCTTTATTCACCAGTCAGAAATAACCTGGGGCAAGGTCACTTAGCATCACTTGGGGCTATCTGTGGTGTCTCTCATCTCTGGGGCAACCAGGTCTTGAGGAACCCATATTAGCATTAGACTACAAGCAGCATTAGGCCAAATAGACTACAGAACTATATAATTTTCCCCCTCTCTTCCTATCTTCCCACTTCTCACATGTTCCTTTGCACACTCTCAAGGTGATAGTCTCCTTTCCTTTGATATTAATGCAACACACACACACACACACACACACACACACACACACACACATTCCTGATAGCTGGATGTCAAATTTTCTTTTTGCATGATTTTATTTTTGCTGTGTTACATGTTCTCTTCATATCTTTTGATTATTTTCCACTGGGTTGGTTCTTTGTTTTTACTTTCATTGCCAAGCTTTTATTCCTAAGTTTAGAGACTATGTTGTTTTGATACTAATTTTCTCATCTAAGGCTAATCACTTCCAAAAGTACCCTTCTCCAGGAAAGTCTCTTCTGGAACAGCATTTCCTTTTGGACACAGATTTGCCTGTCTTTGACAGGTGAGGATTTCCATTGTCAGCCTTCTTTAGTCCTGGGGCTCAGAGGTGGGGGTGGGGGAGGGGGTGGGGTGGGGGTGGGGGTGGGGGGATATGTCAAGGAAAGCCTAGTTTTAGCAATGAGAAGTGGATGATTCACTAAGAAAACATTTAACATTAAACCTAGATGTTAGATAGATGTTCCTGAGTGAGAGATGGATCTTTCAGGACAGTTGAGGATGGAGTCAGCTCAGTGAAATTCAGATGGCCATCATAGGCAACCCCTGACTATTAGCCTGTGGACTTGGCATATCTTAGATGGTTGTTCTGGTCAATATAATATGGCTAGTTCCCTCTGAGTGATTGTCTCCCATACCAAGACATTTATCCAACCAGTGCATTTTTCTGTCCACTGACAGGGAAATACACTCTCTCATTCTGGCAGTAACTCCTCCCCAGAGGGAGGTAGAGAGACAAGGAAAAGGAAGTCCCTGGACATATCCAGTGCTGTCATGTACTGTGACATTATTTCTGGGGTGTCCTGAATAATCATTTCTTCCTCCCAATAGAGAATGGACACAGAACAAAGGAAAGATGCCATCAAAGTACTGCTTGGTGAGCCAATGCGTTTGTTAAGGCTACTTACAGAAAAAAAAAAAGTGATTCTAAGGCAGCTGTATCCCTGAAAGCCCACCCTAGCATGGATGACAACTCATGAAGGCTGGAAACCTGGAGTTCCCTGCACAACTTTCAGGCAGCTAGGCCACTTGGAGACTCTCTTTCAGGCAGCCGAGTGGTTCTGAGCTTCTTCCTGGGAGCTTGGCTGATCGGCTTCTTCTTGGTAGCTCACAAGAGTATCTTCCTGAGGTCCTTACTGCGTACATAACATTGGGTACAGAAAGACCCAGCATAGCTGGTGAGATTCAGGAACATCCTGAAGCTTCTGATTTGCTTAGTTCCTGAAGTGAATGGTGCTTCCCTACAGGGTGGGATGCTTCCTCTCTCTGTAGAATACCGTGAGTCTTAAGCATCTTCCCTTCAAAATGGAGTGTTTTATCTTAGAGGAAATTGATGTATGACATGGTCAGCTTCCAGTCTAAGTCGAGCTGGCTTTTGTGAGGGAGACTCAGGGCTTTTTAAAACCAGCCATCAGAACTATGCTGGGTCCAATGTCCTGCCATGCTTGTCGTGGTCACTGCCTTAAGACAGCTGTTCAACTGGCTGTTGAACTGTGTGACTGATGAGTCTTGCATCACTCAAATGTGACTCCTATGAAGGACAAGTAAAGAACCTCATGGACTCACTCATCAGATACCTGTTATAGATTTAGTTTCCTGGTCTTGATTTACTATGCTGTGTCTTGATTTACACAAATCACTGAGACACCATCCAGGTCTTGTAAAGTCTTTCCTCTCAGGAGGCTGCTCAGTTCAATCAATAGGCTGATCCAAACTGAGAAACTTCAAGTAAAGCACAGAGCTTTGGGGTAAAGAAATTAGCAGCGGCAAAGTCAATTCTATTTACCACGCTTAGTAGTAGATAAAAGCCAGCCTTTGATTCACAGGAAGGGCCATACGTTATTTGATTGTAACATCATCTTGACCATTACTGCATGGAAACAAACTGTAGAATATCTTTTTACCTGGGGGATAGAGAGGTTTTTATATATTCCAAGAAAAATGGCTCATGAGTGCTGAGAACATAAAGTCCCTGGGTATTATAATTTATATTTCCTGTGTTTCCCTTGCCCTGAGATTTCTTGTCAGGCTTGTGGTATTCTTAACAAACTGTTCAGTACCTCTAGACTACTTAGAAGACACCCAGCAAACTGAGTTGTACTCTAGATCATTCCTTACGCCACATAAATGTCTGGTAAAGTAAACCTACAATTTTACAAATCTAGTGAAGTTGAATTATATCGTGAAAAATGACACAAAATATTCCCAACTAGGTATTTTGAAGTATCGAACAGTCACTCTGTGGGAAACTTAAAATTTCTAGTTAAAGACCTTTTTAAAAAGATAGTGCTTGAGGATGATGAGGTGACTCACCAGGTCAAGGTGCTTTTTGACAAGACTATCAACCTGAGTTTGATTTCCAGTCCACATGGTAGAAAGAGAGAACCAACTTTTACAGTTTGTCCTCTGACCTCCAAATGAATGCCATGCCATACATGCATATAAATAAAATATGTAAGTAAATGCAAAAAGAATGAAAACCAACCTCTTCTAATGCAGTTAGTACACTAGTGATGGGGGTTGGGGGGAAGAAAGGGAGAAAAGGAAGAGAGAGAGAGAGAGGGAGACAGATAGGTAAGGTCAAACACTCTAACGTGGAGATGATGGCACCTGGCCTCTGGGATCTCTGGATAAGAGGTAGTACGCATAACATGGGAAATGGGCATCAGGGCTGACACTTTAGCTGACCCATGGCAAGGTTCATTTTGTTGGTGGCCTGTTGATAGGAATGGAGTTAATCTACCCTCAAATTGTGGTGTGCAGAGTTCAAAGAATTGGTTCACAGTTACCCAGGGAAGGAACTAGAGTGAGAACCAACTGAATCTCAGCCCTCTTGATCCACACCATCCTGAACAATGACCTTGAAGTTCATTCGGCCAAGAGAAACTCAGTGAGTAGCAAATGCCCCTTTAATGGTAAATTTCCAGAGACAACATCTTGGCCTTGTAAAGCAAGCACTACTCAGAGAAGCTGTCCTGGCCTCAGGTTTGGGTAAAAGAGAGCTTTATATTCTTAGGGTAAAAGAATCAAAGAAAGGCATTTAGAGCTGGTAGGAGCTGGCTGTCATCTTTCTATACATACTGTTTATTGACCCTAATCCCTATAGGTGTGACCTGGAATACTGGTGAATTCCAACACCTAAGAGACCCTCTGCCTTCACAAGTTTTCTCATTGCTTTCTCTGTGTAATAGGACATGAAACTTACTTACTGCTTTAAGTGTTTATTTTAGCCCTTCCTTCAAACATAAATTATGCAAAACAAGATCCTCAAAGCTGCTATGATAATGGGGATGGTAGATAGTATCAAGGAGATCTTCACAGGAAGAGCACAGTGTTAGACTACTATGATACCAACGGTGAGGCTGCTACCAGATCTAGCATTGTCTGAGTTGAAAAAGTGTATGTTTCTTCTACCCATGTATACTATCCAGCAGTATGCTATAGCACACACTTGCAGACCAACTTCTTAGAAGGAAGTGGAACTATGGCTTTTTGTAGTAGAGTTAGAACTGGAGCTATCCATCAACTGTGCAGCCAGGGGTATTGATCTCTTCAAGCTGGCTTTGGGCATACTTCCAGGTGCCTTAGCTAGGATGCTCATTTTGATTGCATAGAAAGTTTGCCTCACTCACTGTGGCTTATGTAATTGACTATCTGTCCTTCAGAACAGGTCACCATTGAAGTAACTATAGCTGTCTGAAGATAAATAGATGAAGCTTCATAAACTTACACATTGACAGTTCATACATGTCCCAAACAAATATCCCTCAGGCTTAGGAGTGGAGAGACTATATAAGCATTAGGAAAAAACAAAATGAAGTCCTCCAGAGCTCAGAAGTTTGGATGCTGTTCATACTTCGTTGAGAACACATCTCAGAGGCAGAAGGAAATGATGGACACTGGCAAACTTCATAACATAGCAACTTTAAATAGAATACAAACAAAAGAGACATTTTAAGATCTCTTCAAATAGTCAATAATCAGAAGGAGATGAGAATATAGAACAATCGGATACTTTATTGTTTTATAAATTGCCCATCTCACTCATCGCCAGCTCTGGATACGAAAAGCAACTCAACTGATTTGATATCTCGTCCCACACGTGTTTTCGCCTTTCTCCCCCTCTTATAGAAATGTGCTGACGCAGTCCTCACAATGGAGACCAGATGTGAAGGAGGCAGCTGGGGGCAGAATAAAGACAAAAAGCTAGATAGTCAAGCAAGTGGGTAATGAATCCCACATGCTCAATCAATGTCAGAAGCCTGTGGACACTCTGCCTTCAGCTCAGTGACTGGGGAACTGTTGAGTAACTCGGAGACTTGTGTCTCACCCATGACAGCATGTGGGGCTTCCTCTGGTCGTTTTGTCCTCATCAGTGAGTTTTTACTGCTGAACATGATTGCAAAAATCATTTAATCCTGAACAATTGCCTTTCCTGTGAAGTCTGGAGCTGTCCATATGTGAAAGACAACCTTGCTGCGAGTCTTGAGTCAGGAACCAAGCATATAGTTTGTGAAGTCCTCTTGCCACTGAGCCTTGGTTTTAGTGCTAGCAAAACTTGTGCTGTATGGCATGTCACTGGGGGAATGTGGCTTTCCAGACATAGCAGCTTGTGAAGTGTGGGTATTAAATCACTGCTGGTGTCTCTTATGCCTGCTCTCTATGAGGAAGCTGTATGGAAATGGAGAAAATGCCTCCTGTGTGGACTGGAGGGAGACACCTATTACCTATCTCTTCAAGGACCTCAAGTTTTCTTCTAGGATTTTCCTCTCCTTCTTGTGGAGAATACTACTAGGACTAAAAATTCTTACTAAGCAGATTCACTGAGGAAGGTGAAGAAACAAGGAGTGGGCCACCAGAGTTTGGATGTGGCATAACCCCCAGAGGACCATGTGTCAAGCCTTAGTCCCTAGATGAATGAGCATAATGGAGATGAGCACTGATTTTTTTTTTCTTTTAAGATGCACTGAATCCTGGAGAGACTTGAGGCCTTAGGGAAGGGGGAAGTCCGATAGGGCATTGGAAAATGGGATTAGTAACTGTGGGAAGGGGGGACTTAGAGGGGAGGGCAACAACTGGAATATAAATAAATAAACTAATAAAAAAGAAGAAAGAAAAGAAAAAAAGAAAAGAAAAGGAGGGGAGGGGAGGAGAAAGGAGGCAGGGGAGAAGAGAAGATGAGATAAAAGACCAGTTAGGAAGTAGAAGTGGAACAATAGGAGTGAGGGGGGAAAGGAGTTTTGAGGGTAAATGCAATCAAATTAATTTTATACATGTATGAAACGTTCCGAATTGACTTCATATTGTGTATAATTAATTAATTCTAGGAAAAATAGTAACGAAAAGAATCTCCTCTGTCAGCTATGCCAAGACTTGAGCTCAGTGGAAAAGCCCTGTGCACACTTGCAGTTTAGGGGCATGCGGCCTCAGGATGGAGAGGGGAATCAACCCTTGTGGTAGGATTCCTTTCTGTAACCAACCCTGCAACAGCCTCTTCCAAAATAGAAAAGAGGTAGGAGAGGCTGTGTGGCTGAGTGCCTGGCTTACACACATTTGAAAATAGCATGTTGAAACACTTTCATGAGCTCCCAAGAAGAGAGGAGAGGCCAGCAGGGGATAAGGGCGGGTATGAAAGGTTAAGAATCACTGGTCATCTTGGGACTTCTTTGGGGACCCAAATTCTTATCTTGAATAGATAAGGATTTAACCATTTCCCTGCATCTAAACCTCTCCCTCGATGTTTACATAACCTTGGATCGTTTTTATAAGAGTATAGCTTTATTAGTTTTAAGGAATACCCTAAATCTCAGAATTTGGGCTTACTGAGATCTGGCGGTGCTTCCTGTCTATTGTTTAAATGTGTGTCACCTTCACATGCACAGTGAAGCCAAAGAGTTAATGCCAACATAATGAGCACTGGGGAGAAAGCAGAGAAGCTGGGTTTAGCTACCTCAAAAGTATGAGGCACAGCCTCAGGTGGCAGCTTATGTTAGACACTTCCAAACACTAATGAGTGGAAACTGCAGAGAAGCAGGTCTTAGCCCATGGTAGGAGAGACTCTCCCAGCTGGGCAAGATACCGTGAGCCTGTGAATGCTCCTCACACACTGGGAATGCTCTGGTCAATCCTGTGTGGATCACCAGAGATGAGTGTGGGAATATGAAGTTTGCCTCTTGACTCAAGTGTTCTTTCTGCTCTGATGTCATGTTACGTACACCCCAAGAGCTATGGGGTGGCCATAAGGGACAGGCAAGAGATGGGTAAGAATGTCTTCCTAAGAGGAATCTTCAAAGACTGGTGTGCTGGATAGCTTTGTGTCAACTTGACACAAACGAAAAGTCATCCGAGAGGAGGGAACCTCAATTAAGAAAATCCCTCCATTAGATTAAACTGTATCTAAGTATGTATGGCATTTTCCTAGTTAGTGATTGATGGGGGATGGTCCAGCCCACTGTGGCTGATGCTGTCCCTGGGCTGGTGATTCTGGGTTCTATAAGGAAGCAGACAGAGTAAGCCATGTTGACCAGCCCAGGAAGCAGCACCCCTCCATGGCCTCTGCATCAGCTCTTGCCACCAGGTTCCTGCCCGGTTTGAGCTCCTGTCCTGGCTTCTTCAGTGATGGACTGCAATGTGGATTTGTAAGCCAAATAGACCCTTCCTTTCCCATGTTGCTGTGGTCATGGAGATTCATCATAGCAGTAGAAACTCAAACTAAGAGAACTGGGTCATTACCTCTCGCTCACCCCAACCACTTTTGCACATGTGTCTATCAAGTCATCTTTCCTCAATTGCCTAAGTGCACAGTCCACTGTAGCTTTTTAGACTTGACCATCACTTGGGTTGAACGTTCACTGCCCAGAGGGTGAAGCAGTAGTTTTATCCCATTTTGACTTTCTGTAGACTTCTCTCTCAAGTTACCGAGCGATCCTTGCATCATCCTACCATTCAAGGCTGACTCATATAGCCTTCTTCTAATTTCCCTTATTAATGCTACAGCTTCGTTTAGATTAAGCTTTCTAGACCATGATCCTCACATACCAAATGTTTCGCGCGTGAATCCCTGAGTCACCTTGATGACGTCACTGTGGTTCTTTGAATCTTTTTCAGTTTCTCGAATCCGAATGCCCTGAGCCTTCCACACTTTTCTGGTTTACATCTTCTCCTGTTTTATGTGAATTCATATCCACAGGAATATTGTATTAAACATGAAAATGCATTAATGTGTGACATAAAATCCTGGGTCATTTACTGTCTGATCGCCACTGTAATTTTTGGAAATGCATTAACCAGCTATTCTGTGCATCAGACCTTCTCACTTTTAAAATGGAAAGAGGAATACATATGTCAAATATTCATGAGGCTAAAATTTGACATTTAAGTCCTAGTATACTTACTGCCTTGCCTGTGGTAAACACTGAATAATTTAGAGGAAAATGACAAGAAAGAGAAAGCTCCCATGAGAGAGAGAGAGAGAGAGAGAGAGAGAGAGAGAGAGAGAGAGAGAGAGAGAGAGAGAGAGAGAGAGAGAGAAGAGACAGAGAGAATGCACACACACACAACCCAGGGCATCACACATGCTAAGAAAGTATTTGACCACTGAATTATACCCCTAGCCTTTTAACACTTTATTTTGAAACAGGAACTCTCTTTGATAGCCTGAGGTAGCCTTGAAAATGCCATTCTCCTACCTTAACTTCTGGTAATCAGAATTATAGATGTACCCACTGTGACCAACTGTCATATGCTTTCACAGTGAAAGACTTATTCACTAAATGAGTCACAACATTTTAAAAGAAGTACTTCTTGAACATCCATATAAGATTCCAGTTTGAATAATTTTGTTCAAGTTCGTTTAAACTAATCTTATCTTCTGTTTCACACAGGTACATGAGAACGTTCCACTTGCTTTAAGTATAAATTAAACACACGGTCTTGGATTTTTACAAATATAAGTAAAGGTTTTTATATACAAGGTAATTAGGTTTATACAATTAGCTTTCTCACTGTGTCTTCTGCTTACTGTTCAGACAGTCTTGATAACTCTGCGAAGCAAGAGCTGCAGCGGGAGAAGTGGGAGAGGAAAAACTTACCCCGCAGAAGCCTCTCCCGACGCTCCATAAGCAAGGAGAGATGGGTGGAGACCCTCGTGGTGGCTGACACCAAGATGGTAGAGTACCATGGAAGTGAGAGCGTGGAGTCGTACATCCTCACCATCATGAATATGGTATGACAGACTGCGTGAGGGGACAGCGATGACCGAAGAGATGTCCTTAAAATGTTCTTCCTCTTCATCAAAAAGTATTTCTGCCAGGCATGATGGTACCAACCTGTGATCCCCAAATCTGGCAGACCAGGGTGGGTGGATTACAAGTCTGAGGGTAGCTTACACTGGGGAGTGATATTCTGTCTCAAAATGACAAAAGCAAGCAACATTTAGGAAAAAACGTTTTATCATTCTTTAACACACACACACACACACACACACACACACACACACACACACACACCACAGGCATGCATGGACATGCACAAAGTCTATTACTTTCCCAAATACATAATAATGGAAATTTGGGATGAATTACTCTGTTCCTTAAAAACAGGCAGTCTTGGAAAATTTATGATTCATCGTTTTCATTTATCTCTTAGTTAGTTGCCAAGCGGCTACCTTTAGAATGGTTTGCTTCCTCAGTTTCTGCTATTCTTAGTCTATGAGGAAAACTTGGGCAGCAAAATTGAGCATGCTTCCCTCAGGCTAGCCAGAGGTCCCGTGGGAATGAACGTATGCTGTGATCCCATGCTTCACCTTCCTGTTCTCATTGTTGCTGCGCTCTTCTTTCCAAACAAGGTCACTTATTCTGTTGAGATGGCAAAAAAGCAATTCCTTGACTAACTGATAAAGAAAGGAAGACCCAGGGCTAGGGAAAGGTCAAAGAAAAGAAAGGCTTTGTTTAGGGAGCCATGTTGTTGGATATAACTTCCCCATTAAAGTCAGAAGACACGATCTCACGGCAGACTTCCTGGTTCTCTGGTTTGGAATCTTCAGTTCCTCAGGGATAGTCCCTTGGGTACAGGAACTATGTTGTAGATTTATCAACTGGGGTTGGGCAACCATGGCCAGTGGTTCTCTGCAAAAAGAAACGTCTTGGAGGAGGATTGAGAGCTGCCTTTCTCCGTGAGTATGAAGAGAAGTAGTTAGAATAAGGAGTCTGGAATCACACTGGTTTAGGGACGGAACAGTGAAAGGGTCTCATCTACAATCCTTGGCCTCGCTAGCCGCATGAGGTTGGGGAGGTTTAAAGTGCTAGCCATGAATAGCTATAGGCAAATAGTAGTTGCTTATGGAGGGAGAATCCATCTTCCCAGGAGTAAGAGCTTACATTGGCTATCCAATACCAAGTCATCAGCTCTACAAACATGTATGTGCAGGCAGCACTAAATGGACCCATCAGGTTGTATATGATGGCTCGCTTGTATACACAAATAGCCGCAATGGTTACAGAAACAAAAATGGTTAAAGAGGACGTCGCGGTTAGGAGGTCAGATATGGAAGGGGCACGAGGGAAGGGGGGAAGGAAATGATGAGATTAGATTTTAAATGTTAAAACAGAAAAGAAAAATAAAAGAAGGAAAACCCATCAGTTTTGAGGAAAACTAATGTCACAGGTGAGGATAATTAAAAACTTGTTATGAAAATAATCACAGAAAAGTTGAAAAAGTACTTGATGTGTTTCTATTTATGTCATGTATGTATATATACACCCTATCTCACTGTCTACTCTGCATGTATGTGAGTGATTGTCACTAAAAAAAAGAGGTATAAACACAATTTAAAATAGGATATCTTAGATGGAAGAATTATAGATGTCTTTTACCTTTATTTGATGATATATGAATATAAGCAGTTTTCTTCTAGTCACAACTTTTGAATTTTCTACAATGTCTTATAAATGAAAATTATATTTTATGTTTATATTCATACCACCCTCATTTTGATTGCAGAAACTCTTACTTTATTACTTGAAAACTACAGTCTTTTAATCCGTTTATATTTTTTTATTTTTTAATAATAATATCACTATATTGGGAACAAAATACATGAACTTCTCAAACACATATCCAACCCATCACCTGAAGGAGGCACCTTTAAATATCACAGTGTGAACTGAGATTTAGTCTTCGCAGAATTGCTCCAAGCATCCATGTTCTATGGCATGGTACTTATGCACATGGTGTTCTGGAGCCACTCATGCCTTTGACAGGTATGCAATGTCTGCATGTGAAGCTAATGCTTTATGTTTCTCAATCCAGGTCACTGGGTTGTTTCATAACCCAAGCATTGGAAATCTAGTCCACATTGTTGTGGTTCGGCTCATTCTACTTGAAGAAGAGGAGGTAAGGAATGGTTTCCTTCCACTCCTTTCTGTGCCTTCCCATTTCCTCCCTTTCTTTTAAGAAAGTCCTTGATAAGCAAGAAAGCGTTCTCTACACAGGCTTTTTGAAATGTAAGTGGAAGAAAAGTATTATTTCTGTGTTATTTTGTTTGGACTTCAGCAATATTGAGTGGGAGATGGGGGAACATTTTCAAAAACTTGTATGTGTGGTTATGTGGGCATTAGGATGTGTGCGGTGTGGTGTGTGTGTGTGTGTGTGTGTGTGTGTTGAAATGACTTAACTACAACTGCACCTAATGAGATACAAGCAGACATATAATGGGCACTAAGACTGTTCTGCAATGGAAGTGATGTAGCTCATAACATACCTGGAGGGTTGCAATGGAAGTTAGGAAATATGTACAATGATGCGTGTCTCTCATGGCATTAATTTATCAGTGGCTTAAAACATGCATCTCTCAGGTTTGAGGTTTCTGGCTTGTATGTTTGTCTTCGAATATTTCATGTAGTCTCATACTTATGTACCATCAACATGCTGGGATAGATCATAGTTCATTCAACATTGGATTGCAGTCAGTTCCAAAGTGGATTTCATGATTACTTCTGCCCTTCATTCCTGGTGCCATTGTCTTTCCCATCTCAGTCAAAGATGCTCTGGCTTACACTAGCAGCATGCAACTGAGAGTCACTCTTCTTCTTGTTTTGTTTTGATTTGTTTTTGTTTTTGAGACAGGATATCATTAAACAACTCTAATTGGACTGTTACTCACTATGGAAACAGGTTAGCCTCAAGCTCACAGAAACTTGTCTGTCTCCTTCTTGAGTATTGTGCCATATCTGACCTCATTTTATCTATCACGTATAATCTATCTATCGTCCATCTATCTATCTATCTATCTATCTATCTATCTATCTATCTATCTATCTATCTATCTAGCATTTATTTACTGTATCATCCAAACAAAGCACAGAGTGGTCCCACCTCCAAAGGGCAGTTTAAACATACCCAGGGCTCATCATTTCTATAATCATTACATTGAATCAAGTCTTTCTATATTATGCCTGAACTACAACAGTGAATTCTCAAATGGTTTTCTTCCTTCTAACTTTTTCCATAATGCATTCACTGGGAAGATCATTTTATATATAACTATAATGGATGGTCTGAAAGTAGTAACTTCAAGAGCCCATCAAAGACTCCATTTTTTTTTTTTTTTTTTTTGAAATCTAGATTCAGACACTTTGGGTCTATAGAGCTCATCACAATTTAACTGCCTGTCTCTTCAGTTTTCCAGTTCTTCCTTGGGCCACTCACTTCCTTGCTCCCAACCCTTACACTCTGGGGTCTGATTGAGTTCTAGAATACAGTGGGCATTTTTCAACATGATGGTCTTTGTACGTATAGATCCCAAACATTTGCCCATTGGTTAGGGACATGCCAACACCCTTTAAACACTTAAGCCTTTGCCTAAGTAGTGACTCTTCAGAGAATTCTCAATGTCTATCCTACTCAAAACTAGCTCCTTTCCCTGTATCTCCTTCACAGAATGGTAGCACTCTTGCAATTCACTATATACTCATCTGTATTTATTCCTTTATGTATTTCCACTACCATAACATGTAGACAGTGTGAATACAGAAACTATGTTTCTTGATTCTGTGACACCTCCAGTATCTAACACAGTGCCTGGAACATGAGTAAAGGTACAAAGTGAAATTTAATGAATGAAGAAAGCAAGCAAGCAGATGAAATGCCTTTCAAGTTGTACAACTTAATCATGTCAGAAGGACCCTAGTCACATCTACTTCAGCAAGAGAACAGGCACCAAATGTCAGATGACACGCATCAGAAGGACCCTAGTCACACCTACTTTGCCAAGATACCAGGCACCAAATGTCAGACAAGCCCTATTATTTTCCTCACAGCATCTGTCTTCAGCATCAGTCAGAAGGCAATTTTTGCTGCCTTTGAAGCCTTGATTTCTTTCCCCTTTCTTAACTCCTGGCCCCATTTTACTTCATTACTTTGTGGGCACATTTTGGTCATCATGGAATTCCACTTGGTATAATATTTCTTTTTCTGTGATCCTGTTGTTAACGATATCCATGCAAAACTTGGAAAGCCAGCAAAAATGCCTACCTGTGTCCATGTGACCCTCTGTGGATGCAAGTTTGGCTTTTTGTGCTATTGATGGGGACTCAGAGGTGGTAAAGTTAGATACTGGTTTGTAGAAAGCTGATAGGTTGCTACATAATGCTTTCTGACCAGGAGAGCAAAGTAAATTCATGTCTAATAAAGAAAGTAACCTTAAGCACATGCTTTTATTGGCTGGTGCAACATTAACCGACCTTGTACCTAATTTAATAATTCCAATCTAGGATGTATCTCAGAGATTGTAGCTGCATTAATTTGTTTTCTTGCATCTGTCTTTACACAAGATTTACCATCTTGCTCGTCTCTTCACCAGCCAGTAAAATAAATCTTTCACATATGTTAACCATGTATTCATAAAAGAATTGTGTTTTAACTGGACACAAGAGGTCATGCTGTGAATCCTAACACTTGTGAAGCTGAGGAAGAGGGATTGCTGTGGGATCAGGGCTTAAGCTAGAAGTGAGATCTTATCTCGACAAACAAAGAAAGAGAAAAGAATTTTACGATTAACCTTTTAAAAATAAAATACCCATGAAAGAAGTAGCAGAGACAAAGTTTGGAGCTAAGACGAAAGGATGGACCATCCAGAGACTGACCCACCCGGGGGTCCATCCCATAATCAGCCACCAAAAGCAGACACTATTGCATATGACAGCAGGATCTTGCTGAAAGGACACTGATATAGCTATCTCTGTGAGGCTATGCCAGTGCCTGACAAATATAGAAGTGGATGCCCACAGTCATCAATAGTATAGAACACAGAGACCTCAATGGAGGAGCTAAAGAAATTACCCAAGGAAACGGAAGGGGTCTGCAACACTATAGGTGAAACAACAATATGAACTAATCAGCACCCCCAGAGCTCATGTCTCTAGCTGCATATGTAGCAGAAGATGACCTAGTCAGCCATCGTTGGGAAGAGATGCCCCTTGGTCTTGCAAACTTTATATGCCCCATACAGGGGAATGCCAGGGCCAAGAAGTGGGAGTGGGTGGGCAGGGGAGCAGGGTGGGGGAGGGTATAGGGGACATTCTGGATAGCATTTGAAATGTAAATGAAGAAAATATCTAATAAAATAAGTTAAAAAAAGGAAAAAGTATAGTTTGATATTCTGGCGTACCAATTTTCACTCCTTCATAGTAGTTGAATGTGTGGACATGCTTGGTTACAGATATGTCTAGTGGCCAAGGATTTTCACATCAATAAAGGAAGGCTTGTTTAGGTGTGAGAAGGGAAAATTTCACCCTCTACTTTGCCAGCAGAACTACAGACAGGACTTTTAAAATGTAGCTTCAAGGATAAAGGATTCAGGATGCAGGCAGGAAAGAGTTCCATTGGAACACCTGGGTGCAGGCTTCCTGCCACCAGTGAAATTGCTCAGGGGCATCTTATTGGTCGTTACATCTTTGCATTGGTCAAAATAACATTGTTTCTCCTCTTTCTAATTCTAAGTGAACAAAAACGGTTTGTTCTAGACAACACGGCATACCTTCCTTGTTGCCAAGTATCTTCATGAAAGCTTTTGTTGTTGTTAATTTTAATTATTGTTATATAATACATTTTGATCATATTTCCCCCCCCTCAAAAACAACCTCAAGCTAAACAGCAAAAAAAGCAAAAAACAGCAAAACATACTAAAAGGAAAAAAATCAACAATACAAAAATATACCAAAATAAAACAGAACAAAAAGCACACACACACACACACACACACACACACACACACACACCAAAACATGAGGTCTGTTTTGTATTGTATTGGCCAACTCCTCCTGACCATGGGGCCTACTCTGAGGCATGGTTGATATACCCAGTAACACTCCATTAAAGAAGACTAATTGTCCATTTCCCAGTGTATTAGTAGTAAGTTGTAAATTAGTTGTAAGTAGCTTCTTGCTTAGGTATGAAACTTTACCTCTACTTCCTATTTTAACCTGTGCAGGCTTTGTGCGTACCGTCATAATCCCTGTGAGTTTATATGTGTACCAGGCCTGTTGTGCCTGGAAAATATTGTTTCGTTGGAGTCATCCACCACTTCTTGTTCTTCCAATCTTTCTGTCTTCCTCATAGAAGTATTTTATGATTTCTATTTTATAAAGACTTCCAAGTTCTTGAAAGAAGACAAAAAAATTGAGAAGATTATGATTATAGGATGTTAGACACTCAGTGGTGGGGGACATGCCTGTTGTGTGTAAGGGTCTGGGTTCCATCTCCTGCTCTAGAAAGGAGAGAGGTATCATGGGGGGCACACATCAATGACAAAATTGGAACAAATATAAGTTGAATGAAGTCACGTGGATCCCAGGTCATTATCAAAACCAGGACTGAAGCCTGCATGTGTCAAGACTTGTGGCTGAGAAAGGGGAGGACCGTTAAGTGGAGTAGCACATGAATACTTCCCTGGAGAGTTTTCATTTGATCTACTAAATGACATTGTGTTGGACTCAGTGTGGCGTTAATAGCCTACTAACTTTTAGGCATTTGAGTTGGTGTTTGGGTAAAGTTACAGTAACCTATATACTTTTTCTTTTCGCTATAAATGTCAAATGTATTGGCAAATAACTTTTGACCCATTTCTTTTGATCAATAGTTTCCTTCTGATAGTAACATGATTTCTTAGGCATATGAAGTTTTCAAATTTTGGTCTTCTGCCTCTTCTTTGCCCATCATCTTTTTCTCAGCATCCTTAGCAGAGTGTGGTCAGAGGGCACCACACCAAAACTGCTACCAGGAATTCCCAGGGAGATTAATACAAGATTTTTTTTTTCCCTTAGAGGTTAGCTCACAAAAAAAGAGAACAATTGATAACAAAAAGTTGTGTTCTTGTAAAATCATTTCCTGTCTCCCATTTGGAGCCATTTTTGTGATCTTCCAGGTTAGCTCACCCTCCTGTTGGGTTCATGTGCTCAAAAGTATGGATAGAGGAAAGCAGGGAGTGATTGGGGCCAGCTTGAGAAGATGAGGTGCAAAGAAATGAGCAAAAGCAAAATCTGTTTTTGTTTGCAAAAGAAATAAGGAATAAGATTGTGCATGAATATTTGCTTTAAATCACAATGTGCAAATAATAACCAAGTTCTTTCATGGAAACGTTTAACATGAATACCTCAATGTTTATTCTAAACCTCTTTAATCTTACCATATCTTATATGTGCTTAGAGACATATGGTATTCTTATAAGATTTTTTTTTCATTTATTTGTTGTGTAGATGTGACAGTCAGAGGACAACTTGTATGAGTAAATTCTTTCAACTCACCATGTGGATTCCAGGGACTGAACTCAGGGTGTTAATCTCGATGGCAAGTTCCTGGCTCATAACCACATGGTCTTAAATGCATAACTAATAACCTTTCCATAGAATCTTATGGTGAAGTGCATTCAAGAAATTAAATATCCAGGTGTTTCTAGGATGGAAACTAATTGAAAACTCAGAGATTAAGAGACTAAAAAGACTAGAAAAAAAATGTGCTCCAGGGAAATCTCTTAGAGACCTCTGACTTGCATAGAAAAGTGGAATGGTATTTTAAAGACTTAGTCACTAGAGACACAAAGTCCATGGAAGAATTACCTGAGAGACCCTGCCCTAATGAATAAGGTGGGGAGTGACCAAAGAAGAACCTTAGGTCTCCACACACGTAATGTGCACTTACCCTGACACATACATGCACCCATACACGTGTGGTTGTGCATATACATGTACACATATAATCATGCAAGATCTCCCAATAAAACCCCTAACAGTTTCTGTGTAACCTTCTTGAGGAGAACAGAGCTTCTGGTGCCCTTGCTCAGATGGTGGGCAGAAGCATGAAGTGGCCGTGCAGAATCACCTCCCAGTAATTCCTAGTACCGGAGAGGGGGCTGTTATTATAGATTTTCTGCTTTGTTCTCAAATGTCTGCTCCTTCCTTCCTCCTACTCAACAGGGTGTGATTCTTACCTGCCTTACCACAGACCCCATCACCAACCAGTCTTCCTTTAGTTCAGGCTCTACCTTTTCTATATTACTTAATAGATGACATATATTCCTGATTTTTTTTTTAAATAAACGACGTGTCTTAGGATACACAAGATGGCTGAGAAATGAAAGAAATGAGTCCTTCATCCTAAGAAGGAAAAGGCACAGACTCTGCTAAGTTTAACCTGACATAGCAGGTGATTTGAACTGTGTGTGACTGAGATGTATCTCAAGGAACCCTATCCTCATTAGCGGAGGAGGAACAGAAGGCCTTATGGGAATGCCCTGATTGAGTGTCAAAAGATGGTGGGAGATTGGACAGGTTCAAGAAGGGCAAGAGGCTAGAGAAAAGCATCTTAGGAAGAGAAAACTTTTTAAAGAAAGGAAATTTTAAAAAACTGCACAGTAAGCGTTGGGAGAGTGCTAATGGCAGGCAACTTACTGTTGGTGGAATGTAAGCTTCCAGGTTATAGACATAAAGGAAAAGCTTCCTGCAGGCTTTGAAGATTTCCTCCTTTTGTTCTCTGCTTTGTTGAGATCTTACTGTGTAGACATGGCTGACCTCAAACTCAAAGAAATACCCTGTCTTTGTCTGGTGAGTGTCAAGATTAAAGGCATACATTACCATGGCCAACCCTGTTCTCCAAGTTTCATAACTTCACATTTTACATTTATGAATGGTTCTTTGGATTGAATTTTTGCAGCAGATTTGAAGTTGAAAGAGAAAAGATATTTTGCCCTTGGATTTTTGTTTTGTTTTGTTTTTTTTGCTTTTGTTTCTTTTGGGGGTTTGCTTATACCTATCCAGCTGTTTCTGTACTATTCATTATTTATGGTATAGTAACTAGTTATGAATTTTTTACTCTAAATTTCATTTTAGTTGGTATTTTTATTAATTGAGAATTCAGCTCAATAGATTTTGATCACAGTTATCTCCACAACTCCTCTGTGATCTAACCTTCCCACCCTCACATCCCTACCCAGTCAACTTCGAATATTCTTCCTCTTTCTAAAAAGACCCATCAGGTCCAGTGTGTGTTGCTCAGCTACCCCTGAGCTTGATTTATGAAGGCCACACTATTAAAGAAAATGAACTCGCCCTCTGCCAGCAGTTTTTCTGCTATGGGTGGGACTTCCACCATCCCTCTCCCACCATGCCTCTCCCACCATCCCTCTCCCACCATCCCTCTCCCACTGGCCCTTGCACAGATATTGCAAATGTTGTTGCAGTTGCTATGGGTTCTTATGATCAACTGTCCTGATGTTTCTGGGAAATGGTTCCTTTACATTGTCTTCCCCATCTTGCTTCTAACAATCTTTCCACTCCCTCTTCAGTAAAAATCCCTGAGCTTTGGGGTGAGAGGGGTGATGTGTATATTCTGTTTAGGGCTGAGTGTTCCATAGACGCTTATTCTCTGCACACTGACCGGTAGAAGCTCTACATATTAATTTCCATCTGTCATACGTAGAGACATGTCCTATGAAATCTGAGAAATGCTCAATCTGTGAATACAATGTAAGTCATCAGGAGTCACTTTAATACGATGTCCATTTAGCAAACTAATAAATAGTATTAGGCTCTCCCCTAGGGCCTATGGTCTATGTAGCCACTGGCTCTTGACCGCACTAACAATGCCGAGGACGAGTTACATTGTACGGGGAAGGCCTTAGATCCAGTCAGAAAGTGTTTGATTACTCTGATCATATGTATGGCACTACTGTATCCATGGACATATCTTTCAGGTTGGTTGTAGCTCACAGGGTTTCTCCCTGGGTGGCACAGGTGACTTCTTTTCTCCTTCAGTAGCATGCATAGCATCTTCCAGCACTCTGAAAGGTTACCAGTAGGAATAAAACTTCCAGGTCAGAATCAGCTTGGCCTCTCCCTGTTCTATGATTCAAGTTATGTGGTGTCTTCAATTAGGGTTTTACAGTCAAGTTCTGCATGGGTGACTGAGGATGCTGGTGGTTTATGGGGACTCATTAGCAAAAAATTTAAAGTGACTCCCGATGACTTACATTGTATTCATAAGAAATAACCTATTCCTGGTATTGTTTCCTTCCTTCCTTCCTTCCTTCCTTCCTTCCTTCCTTCCTTCCTTCCTTCCTTCCTTCCTTCCTTCCTTCCTTCCTTCTTTCCTTATTTCTTTTTTTTTCTTTCTTTTTTCTTCTTTCATTTGCTAGCATGTGGTTTCTAGTTGGGGTATCATCTCTCCATTGTAGGATAATTCCATTAAAACTTATTAAATATGATATATATATATATATATATATATACACATATACATATACACACATACATAATCACACATACCCATACACATGCACACAAGTGTGGAACTTTTCCTCAGATTAAATTATTTATCATAAGCATATATAATCTAATTGTACATACATCATGATGCCTAGACTTGATTTACCCAGCAGTACAGGGATGACTATGGAAAGTGTCACTGGTTGAATTTGGATGGGTAAGGGCTATCCATTGGCAAATGCCAAACATTGTCAGAAGATTTTTGAAACTAGATCATATGGTCACTATAGCTAATAAAAAGAAAGACATTGTGGCTGAATGGAGCCAAGTGTGGTGGAACACAACTGTAACCCTAGCACTTCAGAGACTAAGACAACAGGATCATGGGTCCCTGCCAGCCTAGGCTACATAATGTGACCTTGTGTCAAACTTAACAATAAAGAGAATCTGGAAGAAGAAAGATAATTATTTTTGGTGGAGAATTTCAGAAATGGCCATAATAATTTGGTAAGGCCTGTAAAATGTGGTAGTTATCTAAACACAGACTTTTTCATTTTTATTTGTTCAAAGTACATAATACCAACTAATTATAGCAATTATCTTCAGATAATTGCTTTTCTATCATCAAACTAAAGTTAAATCTGTTTATAGGTTTACTTTATACCTATTAGAATCTACATTTTATTGTTGGTTTGGCCTGACTAGAATCTATTTTGAGTTGGCTCTAGTTTCTGTCCCTTAAAGCAAAGAAAGAACTGAATTAAACTATTTGTCCTTGAACTCCCGTGTGAAATCAATGGGAAAGCTACAAGTCTGATGAATAGAGATTGAACCGCAGGGCAAGGACGACAAAGCTTATAGTTACTTTGTTAGAATCCTCCAGGGCTCCCGTAACTGAAATAATCATGGTCATCAAAGACCCTAAATGTAAATAGATGCCAGGGCCACCTTCAAACATCACAACACAGACCACTAAGTCCCCAAACAAGTTCCATTCATCTCATGGTCCCTGAACTGAGAGTCTGCCAAGTGGCCTTCACTTCCTAACATCTTGAGCACAGGACAACAAAAGCTAATATGGAAAGATATTTGAGACAAGAGCAACAGCCCAGTATTGATAAATTGGGAACTCTTTCAAAGGCTTTCTGCAAACTTAAAGATGTCTGAAGAGAGAGGTGGTTCCCTTTGAACCACCTCTCTTGCCTTTAGGTGATAGTGTGACTTTTTTCCAGTTGCCAAGTGCCACTCCAGCTCAAATGACAGCTGCCAGGAGAAAATGACCTGGAGCTGGTGAGACTTAGTTCTCTGTCTTTAGAAGATCGTGCCACGGTTTAATGAGAGCTGCGATTCACAGGAAGCACAGGGGTTCAAAGCCATGCTAGACGCTCTTGGGGATCTGAAAAGACCTTGGTAACTTTCCAGTCTGTTTAATTAGCAGCCAGGGTTGAGTATTTGTCTGTCCACTAAAGCAAATTAAGGAATTACAGAGAAAAATAGAGTTTTCACTGGGATTATAAAATAATGGAAGATTCATGAAAGACTAAAGCACACAAAACAATACTGTAGATACAATCGTTATAATCAGTTGAATTGTGCAGAAATATTCAGAGTAATGTCATTTGAATGTTATTTCTACTGTGAGTGTTGGGAAATGAGGTAACCTTCAGATCTACCTGTGGCTTTGCTATTTAAAACTTATTGGTACCAATTCTAATTGCTATGGTGAACATCCTTCTTAATTATAGGTTACTCATTATACTCCTAACATGTTAATTTACAAAAGCAGGTTGGATGAAGTATGAAGACAGTCTATGATCCCTAATATACTATAATGTAGGTGGATTATTTTGTTTTTGTTTTTTCCAGTGAAAGGAGATTTTTTATTAGATATTTTCTTTATTTACATTTCAAATGTCATCCCCTTTCCTGGTTTCCCCTCCAAAAACCCCCTCTCCCATCCCCACTACCCCTGCTCACCAACCCACCCACTCCCATTTCCTGGCCCTGGCATTCCCCTACACTGGAGCTTAGAGCCTTCCCAGGACCAAGGGCCTCTCCTCCCATTGATGACCCACTAGGCCATCCTTTTGTTTTATTTTTAACTGTGTCTGTGTGTGTATGAGCAAGGGCAAGCAGGTGCCTCAGAGACCAGAAATCAGCATCAGATTCCTGCAGTTACAGACAGTCCAGAGCTGTCTGACCTGGGAGCTGGTAACCAACTTTGAATCTTCTTGAAGGAAAATGTGGGCTTTTAGCCACTGAGCCTCCAGTCTAAAGGGGGATTTAAAAAAAAAAAATCGTTACTCAATGGAACTCATAGAAAAATAGCACCTGAAAATAAATTTCCTCTCAAATTTGTTGTTCTCTCTCTCTCTCTCTCTCTCTCTCTCTCTCTCTCTCTCTCTCTCTCTCTCCACCCCCACCTGTGCACATATGTGTCTAATTTTATTTATTAAACTTTAAGGTGACAACCATTTCATATCTGCATTCTGCACAGCATAATATTTTGAAATATATAAGCATATGGACTGAATAAACAGGAGGAATTAAAGTGTGTATTACCTCACATTTTACCCACAGTGAGAACACTTAGGATTATTCTTCTGTTGAGTCTCACAGATAGAATACACTGTTATTGGCCACGGTGACCATGTCAGGTAATACAGTTCTAGAATATTCCTCCTACCCAAACTGGAACATGAAGCCTTTTGCCTGTGTATTCACATACCCCTTCCCACAGCCTTTGTTCAGTTCTAAGTTCTATGTTTTCAGAGTCCTCATGTAAGTGAGGTCATGTGATATTCGTCTTTCTCTGCCTGGCTTATTTCACTTAACGTGATGTCCTCCATGTTCATCCGTTCTTTTACAAATGACAGAATCTCAGTCGTTTGTTAGTCTGAAAACGATTTCACTGTGCAGATTTCCTGTATCCATGCATATTAAGCTGATTCCATATCTTGGCTGTTAGGAAAAATGCAGCAATGAGTTTGGGTGTAGGTATCTCTTCAGTATATAGAATTTATAACTTGGTATATTTGTCCAGTAGACAGATTGCTAGGTCAAATGGCACTTCTCTTTTACTTTTGTTGAGAAACTTACATTCTGTTTTTAATCGAGACTATAGTAGTTTACATTTCGACAAACTGCCCAAGAGCTTCTACTTTTCAATCTTGCTAGTGCTTGGTATCTTTTGTCTTTTTGTCAATTGCTGCCTAACAGGTGCACAGTGATAGAACTTTATAGTTTTATTTAGTATCCCTTTTCTCCTTTGTTCCCTACTTCACTATATGGCTCGAGTTGGTCTAGCACTCACCCACTATGTAGCATAGGCTTGCCTCAATTCAAGATTTTCCTTGAATTGCCAAGCTCTGGAATTACAAGTGGAAATATCCAACCTTGAGTATTTTATTTTCAGCATGATCATTGGTTATTTGTATGTCTTCTATCAACGTGTATTTATTAATGGCTTCTTCTTTCCCATTTTTAATCAAGTTGTCTCCCTGCTACCCAGCACTATTAATTAAAAGGGTTATTTTTCCTTCAATGAATTACATTTTTACCTTTGCCAAACAAACAAACAAACAAACAAAACAAAACAAAAACGGTTTCAGTGGATCTACTTTTATTTCTTTCTGTCCATTGACCTGTGTGTCTCTCCCTACCCCCACATCACACTGTCATGATTATGAACCTATATAGTAAACCTTAGAATTGAATGCAACTAATCATCAGGGTTTATGTTTCTTTTCTGAGAATCGTTTTTACCTATCTAAGGGGCGTGTATTTCATGTATATCTTATGACGAGCTTAAATATGTCTAGAAAAGGTACAGCCAAGCATTCAACATGAATGGCAATAGAGCCACAGATCACTTTGAAAGACAGAATCCTCACTATATTGAACCTTTGAGTCCACAAACAAAGTATCAGTTCACTTATTTACATCTCTAATTTCTTATTTCAGTGCTTTGACATTTTTCAGGATACAGATTCGGTGCATAGCTGATAGTTTTATTGCTGAATATTTCACTGTTTTTAAATAACCATAAATGCTACTGTGAAGTTTTTTTTTAAGTAGTGGGTATTCTCTTAGGGATACTCCCCCCCAAAGAAGCATAGAGTTAAAAATAGACCTCAAAGCTACCTGCTCACGGTTGATGTTTATTTGATAAACTAGCTTCCTGTATAATGGAGACAGAGCTAAGATACCTTTCCAATGTGGCTGATTGCTAGCTGTAGGCACAGCTTCGCTAGGAATCTCAATGCATCTGAGCTGAGGGACCTTCGGTTCTTCCCATCTGTGAGATTTAATTCCCTCTAATTATAAAACAGACATAATGATGTTTTGTGGCCGATAATACTGAGTAGATGTGAAATTAAATGAGACAACGTGTGAGAGAATACAGCAGCCAGCCTCACAAATACCTTATAAGAAATGGAAGCTCCTTGTGGAACATTTATTCATTTACCATTAGAAATGGTCGGGGGAATGCTGCTTTGCAACTGTAGGGGCTTAGGATGCATGAACCCACTGGAAATAGAGCATAAAGTAGTGTTCTTTCTTATATTTCCAGTCTATGGTTAAGGGCTACTTGATATGGTGACCCTTTCTGTCCTGAGCTTTCCCATTTAGATCTTTTTCATAAAGTCAGGAGGTGACATCATTCAGAGCAGAGGGTCAGTCCAAAGGTAATAAACTGGCCTCTGCTTAATACCCGGAGCACCCAGCCTGAGATCATCCCCTGGGAAGTATTTCTGAGGACTACTACTGATATAATAAGCCGGCTCACGGAGAGCTCACTCATGCCAAGTCTCTTTCTCTTCTTTTTCCAGCAAGGATTGAAAATAGTTCACCATGCAGAGAAGACACTGTCCAGCTTCTGCAAGTGGCAGAAGAGCATCAATCCCAAGAGTGACCTCAACCCTGCCCATCATGATGTGGCTGTCCTTATCACCAGGTAGGTAGCTTTGTCGAAAGATGGGTAACTGGCCAGTGAAAGCTAGTGACTGACATCTTGTCAGCTGTTCACCGTCATGGGATTCTCATTCTTTTCTGCTGCTCTTGGTCATTTGTGAAAGCAGCAACTGTGGTCTTTGAGCCCCTTACTGGCTCATACAACAGAGAGGCCCTGTTCGCAAGCTTGTTAATATGACAGAGTTCTCCTTTCTTAAAAACTACATCTGTTGGCAAACAAGTCCCTTTTACTATCATAACAAAGATTTTTGCCTTTTAAACTGTTCTCTTTGTACAAAGAAATCTATTTTCAAACCCTTGATTGAAGACTTCTATAACTCTCAGCTGGTGGACTTTCCAATTCTTTTATTTCTATTTCATTTCCCCTCTCCAAGTATATGATGCAACTATACAGGAACTTACTTGTTTTAGCCTACCCCTGGATGATGCATAGGACACACATCCTCCTCTGAGTAAACAAAGTGATCTAACTATACCTATCTCCTTTCTAGCATCATAATTTTAATATAAGGTTATAGTGCAATAGTAAGTCATTTGCCTGGTACTGGTGAAGTCCTGAGGTCAGTCTATAGCATTTCAAAGATATGATTTTGTTGTGAGCACAGAGGGATCTCATGGTGCTATAGGAAAAAAAATCCAAACTTTCAAGATCCAGAACTATGAAAAACTAATTAATTTTTTTAATCAATTCAAGATCTTTGAAATCAGTGATTACTCACTCGCTCCCTAAATATTTAGTGGCTTACTGCTATATTTTTTTTAATACTAAGGGCTCATATAATAAGAGAGTTCTTACTAAGCATGTGAAATTACAGAATCCAGAAATCTAAGGATGTGTACTAAAAGAGGCCTGCCTTTTCTACTGGGGAGATTAATAGCCTGTGTACTTAATATTGTACATTTGCACAAACCTACCCCACATGGGACTACTGGTCAACCTGACATACAGTGGATCTAAGAATCCACTGCTACAGATGTATACCCAAAAAATTTTCTTGGAATAGATTTGCATGTTAGTAGGTTTTAGTACTTTCACTCAAAAGCAGGATTCTAACACTTGAAGTTTCAGTTTAGAGTAAGGCAGACATATATGTACCATATACAATTTCTTATCATCCTTTACATTGGGATGATCCTGTCAAAATGTCAGGGATCTCTTCTTCGGGGTGCTCTGTTTTTCACAGGTCAACACAATACCCAGGGCCTTCTTAAATTTTTGACCTTAGGATTTATCATTTGGGCTTCACAATTCTTTGTTGTGGAGGATTTTTTCTGTGCATATCTAGTCTCTGATCTTAACTTATGAAAATAGTGTCCCACACACACAACTTGTAAGAAACCAAACTATTTCCAGACTTTATCAAAACTTCCTAGGAAAGAAGTAAGACCAAAATATTATTCTATTCCTCACCCTAGGCAAACCCACACTGACAAATTCTGGTCTGGAAAAAATTAGCTAAGAGGAGAGAGGAATGACTGTGAGACTAAGTTTTGCCTCTAGGGGACCATTCTGAGACCCACATTGGCAGTGCACTATAGAATTTCACTCAGTGCGGGGTAGATTTGTAAGAATACACTATATGCAACCACTCTGGAAATCAGTATGGCATATACCCAGAAGATCTTCCAACTGGTAATAAGGACACATACTCTACTATGTTCATAGCAGCCTTATTTATAATAGCCAGAAGCTGGAAAGAACCCAGATGTCCCTCAACAGAGGAATGGATACAGAAACTGTGGTACATTTACACAATGGAGTACTACTCAGCTATTAAAAACAATGAACTTATGAAATTCTTGGCCAAATGAATATGTCTGGAGGATATCATCCTTAGTGAGATAACCAAATCACAAAAGAAGTCATAGATATGCATTCAGTGATAAGTGGATATTAGCCCAGAAACTTAGAATAACCAAGATACAATTTGCAAAACACAAGAAAACCAAAAAGAAGGAAGACCAATGTGTGGATATTTCATTCCTCCTTAGAATAGGGAACAAAATACCCATAAAAGGAATTACAGAGACAAAGTTTGGAGTTAAGACGAAAGGATGATCTATCCAGAGACTACCCCAACCAGAGATCCATCCCATCATCAGTCACCAAACCCAGACATTATTGCACATGCCAGAAAGATTCTGCTGAAGGGACCCTGATATAGCGGCCTCTTGTGAGGCTATGCCAATACCTGACAAAAACAGAAGTGGATGCTCACAGTCAGCTATTGGATGGAACACAGGGCCCCCAATGGAGGAGCTAGAGAAAGTACCCAAGGAGTTGAAGGGTTCTGCAACCCTATAGGTGGAACAACAATATGAATTAACCAGTACCCCCAGAGCTCCTGTCTCTAGCTGCATATGTAGCAGAAGATGGCATACTCAGCTATCATTGGAAAGAGAGCCCCCTTGGTCTTGCAAACTTTATGTGCCCCATAGAGGGGAACACCAGGGCCAAGAAGTGGGAGTGAGTGGGCAGGGGAGCAGGGCGGGGGCAAGGTATAGGGGACATTCGGGATAGCATTTGAAATGTAAATGAAGAAAACATCTAATAAAATAGTAATAAAAATATATAGTCTAATAGATGCACACAAAAGATACTTTTGATTAAACATTTGTAAGTGCTGAATTGTTACTTTAATGAGACATAAATTCATAAGATCATAAGCTCAAAAAAAAAAGAATACACTACATGTATGTTCCACATATCCAGCCTCCCAAAGCATAGTTTCTTGTATATTTCCTCAGAATAAAGTAGAGATAAAGCCAATCTTTTGCAATTCAAAGCTTCTTGGCCCCAATGATCATGTTGTCCCAATTGCTTTGTTGTCTCTCATTTCCCCTTCTATAATTCTAAGCACTTAGTAGGTACTCCATAAAAATTATGTAACAGATGAATTCTCCTTTCGTATCAAGCTGAGACTGTTAATGAATGAGCAATATGTGTCAAACACATTTTCACCAATAGGTTCTGCACCTTTAGAAAACACAATCAAATGCACACCCTGCATGCAGCCAAGGTTGTAATGTATTTTGCTAGAGACCATGTGATATAGCTCTACAACACTCAATCCTCCAACAGCAGCTGAGAATGAACAGATGACTCAAATCTAGGGTGCCTATGAAAGGGGGTTGCTTCCCTTGCTCCCTAGCCCTACCCACTGCCATCTAGGGAAGTAAAATCTCACAGGTTCTCCAAATGTGGATTTTTCTATTGCCCGAATAACATGAAAAGCATGAGACCATTTGTTGCTGCAGCTGATGTCCACACAGACCGCAGGAGCTAACAGACTTTGCAGCTAAAGTCTGGGAACATCACCAGCCTTTGTGCTAATCAAAAGCTCTTCTTGTGCTTGAAGAAAGTCCTAAGACTAATTAAGGACTCTCTCTTGTCAGTGATTGAAGCAACTTGTCTAGGGTCTGAGAGCAGGCTTTTTACTCTTCAAAAGCTGTAGCCTTTTCTGAGATCCTAGGAATGTTTCCTTCCCCCTTTCTAGCTAACTCCTGGTCAAGGAGGAGTTCATGTGTCACAGTGTGCATGCAATATGCACTTACACACATACACATGTGCAAAGGTGCAAGTTCTATTAGTAGAATGTGACTAGATAGATTATGGATTTGATCTCTTTGTGGGATAGTGGGAGAAATTGCAATTTTCATGCAAAAATAATGAGTTTGGAGAACAGACCTCAGAAAGACCAAAAGAGGTTTCATGGTTGAAAAGAAAATTGTTAATTATCTCTTCGGTATTCAAAATTCAAATGAACTTTTATTGTCAGTGTGATCTTTTGTTGGCCTAATCATATTAGTCTCCCAAGATGTGAGCAAAACCACTCAAAATAAAATGCTTTACATTTCCCCAAGATGTTTGAAGTTTGAGAAATTCAGTTAATTAACAGATAAAACCAGAATAAATCCAATGAACTCAAAGCTGATTCCTGTTTCCATACAGACTTTATTTCAGAGCACGCATTAAAGACACAAAGATATCAGTTTATAGTGATATATTTTTACAGGAGGTTTGCTCCAACATTTCTTGGGTGTGTTTAAGCATCTCTGTTCTCTGCTTTCAGAAAGGACATCTGTGCTGGTGTCAATCGCCCATGTGAGACTCTGGGGCTGTCCCAATTGTCAGGAATGTGCCAACCTCACAGGAGCTGTAACATCAATGAAGACTCTGGCCTCCCCCTGGCTTTCACCATTGCACATGAACTTGGTCACAGGTAAAAGGTTAAAGCAGCAGAGATTCACTTTCCAAGTTTATGTGTCAGTAGCACTGAAGGAGGTAGAAAGCTGTTTAAACTGATGTCAGAGGATTGAGTTTGCGTGTGGCACAGGCTTGCCCACCTCACCTCTGTACCTTCATCTAAGGAGTAGGGATAATGCCATATTCCACACTCTTCATCTACTCCATCCTTACCACTTATAACTATTATATATTAGAATCAGCTAGACTCCCTTAAAAAGGCAACATTTGTTCACTTTTTTGTTTGGATTTTGTTTAAGACACAGTCTTACTGTGTAGCTCATGCTGGCCTCCAGTTCATTATAGTTCTCCTGTCTCTGACTCCCAAGTGCAAGAATTATAAGCATGAGTCTCTCTGTCCATTTTGAAATGATAATTTTTATTAATTAGTTTATTTATTTACTTTATATCCAAGCTTCCCCTCCCTCTTCTCCTCACAGTCCACCCTCTCACCTCCTTTCCCCTTCCTCTTCCCCTTCTATGCAGAGAAGTAGAGGTTGCCCATGGATATCAACCTGTCTTTATATACAGAATCAACTAACCTGGGCTCATAGGGGCTCACAGGAATTAAACAACCAACCAGAGAGCATGCATGAGACAAGACAGACTTAGCCCTCCTACCCATATGTAACAGAAAAAGTTATTTTTTAAGTTTACTAAAATCACTTCCCTATTGGTTAAAGACCCTTTGGGGAAAAAGGAGACCAAAATTATCTTCAGTAACTATATCATTTTACAATTCCAGCCATGTTTATTTCCAAAGTGTCAAACAATGATTCAGGGATGGCATGCTATGATGGTCAATCTTCACTGTCAATGTGACTGGGTTTAGAATTACCATGGAACTATCTCAGAGTGTGTCTGTAAGATGTTTCCAGAGAGGATTAATTCAAGAGCAAAGACCCACTCTGAATGTGGGCAGCACCATCCCATATAGTCCTTGTGACTCCATACAAAGGATAAAGTGAGCTGAGCAACAGCATCCATTTGTTGTCATTTCACCGATACAGAGGCAAGTGATCACCTGCCTCGTGTTCTTGCTGCCATCCCTTCCCTGCCACGATCTTCAAACTAAATACTTCCACCTCCAAGTTGCCCCTCTCAGGTACTTGCAACAGTAATGAGTAATGATAAATAATAATAATAATAATAACCAGACCTTCCATTGATATCCTTGTCATGAGGGACTGTAGCTTTGAACTGTGAGCCAAAGTGAAACTTCCCTTCTTTGAGTTGCTTTCATTAGGATATTTTATTACAACAGCAGAAAAGAACTGAAGACAGGCATATGTGCCCCAAGGAGGGGTGATTATTGCTAATGTTTCCTTCCATGTAAGGTGAAGCTTCTAGCAAGACATTTTAAAAGGAAACTTTAGAGTCTTAGCAATATATCCTATCTTTCCAGAGGCTAGAGATCTCTGAAAGGAATGAGCAAAATACCTGCTTTCCAGAGATTGATCTACAATGTGACCTGAAAAATAAATGAAGGGCCATTACAGGGCTGAAGAAATTTTTCTTGGGAGATCAGCTTGAGGAATAACTTTACTGGCCAGTAGTAGGGTATTGCAGGGTAACTGGCAGGGAATTATAGAGCATCTTCAAAAGGAATTTATTGACAAGAGATTGAAATTCTGCCCGGAATTTAAACTGTAAAAAATATTGTTCCTAGTTAAGAAAAACAGCAACATCCTTTAATCTGATTATAGTTGGTATGGCTATGGAATGATAATTTTTTTATTTTTTTAACCTTTTTATTATTATTATTATTATTATTATTATTATTATTATTATTATTATTATTATTTTCTTTATTTACATTTCAAATGCTATCCCGAAACTTCCCTATACCCTCCCCCCGCCCCTGCTCCCCTACCCACCCACTCCCACTTCTTGGCCCTGGCATTCCCCTGTGCTGGGGCATATAAAGTTTGCAAGACCAAGGGGCCTCTCTTCCCAATGGTGGTCAACTAGGCCATCTTCTGCTACATATGCAGATAGAGACACAAGCTCTGGGGGTACTGGTTAGTTCATATTGTTGTTCCACCTACAGGGTTGCAGCCCCCTACAACACCTTGGGTACTTTCTCTAGCTCCTCCATTGGGGGCCCTGTGTTCCATCCAGTAGCTGACTGTGAGCATCCACTTCTGTGTTTGCCAGGCACTGGCATAGCCTCACAAGAGGCCACTATATCAGGGTCCCTTCAGCAGAATCTTGCTGGCATGTGCATTAGTTTCTGGGTTTGGTGGCTGATGATGGGATGGATCCCCGGATGGGGTAGTCTCTGAATAGTCCATCCTTTCATCTTAGCTCTAAATTTTGTCTCTATGTCACTAAAAAGATACAAATTTAATGTTTTTCTCTCTTGTTTATACCATTGGACTTTTCATTGTGTTATGGGAGAATCTCAACAGTCATATGACCTAACTACTATTGTGAGCCCACCAGTTAGTTACACACCAGTTAGTACAGCGTTCAAGTTACTTCCAAAATATGTTTTGACTAGATGTGTCACATGAAGCCAGGTTTGTGAATGTGTGAGTGAAGGCTGGATAAAGATTCTAGACTTGCCAGACATCGAAGTCTCCCATAGGGAAAGACCTTAGCTTATTGTGGCTTTGTTTATCACCGTTTGTGCTAACCACAAAGAAAGCATTGTCTGACGGGAGATGTGAAGTTCCATAAATAGTTAAACCACGCCTTCTGCTTCGTGGTATCCCACCTGCACCATTATTTCTATGGGGTTCTCCTCTCTATAAAGAAGAACAAACATTGGGCATCCTCCAAGTACCACTAGAAAAGAGTCAGGATCGGAAAATCCCTGAAGACTGTGTTATATGTGGTGAGACCTCTTCAGTCTGCGCTCATTCACCATTATTTCATAAATCGCACAACTTTGCAAAAATAATTTTACCTGCATGGCAGTGCCAGAGCATTGGCCCATGACTGGAGAAGGTGGAACGCTTGCTCTGACTTTTCCACCAATCAGTAGTAGGGCCCGAGGCAGTTCTCTTCCTCTTGCTATGCTTAACTCATCTATTAAATGAGTCGGCTGCACCAGGCAAATTCTTAGATGCTATGATTTATTGAATTCTCACATCCCAACCCCAGTGACAAGCGTAGTATCTTTTAATATCTTTGGTTGTCAAAAAAATCAGAGACTGAGACCATAGATGACTTCTTGTAATTAAATGACGATTGGGATCTAGAGGCACTACAGCAAAATGTTCATCGTGGAAAACCAAACAGCAATCTTGGTCTTAGAAAAATGAAAGTTATTCTCATGTACAAGTGCACAGGCCTCCTTAATCCTGCTGCATAGGGGGATGGGGCTCACAGAGGCTCCTGTGGAACCATTGGTGTCAATAGAACCTTCTGGCAAGTGCACATAGAAGAGTCAAACTGAAAAGTCATTGCTTAAAGCCTTCTTAGCAACCATATATCTCATGTGAAGGAAAGTTGAGAAGATGTAGTTTAATAACAGAAAATGCAAATGTGATTTATGTTCAGAAAAAGGATCCATAGTATTCTCAAGTTCAGTATGGCATGTAAGAAAAATCTAAGTCTTCCAACAGGCAAGTTTGCCCCAGCTCTGAAGTAGTCGTTGGTTATGACTAGCTAGACATGTGTCTATCACTTCTGTGAGGAGGGTTACACACGTTTACCGCACTGCTCATCAGAAACGGTGGTCTGCTTAGCACGCTGAGCTGGGTACTGTCTGAATGAGATTGCTATTGTACTAGCTTGGATTAAACGGAACACTTAACTCAGAGCTGGTCAGCGTGTTGGGAAATTGAACTACTTTAGGGATTCTGTATCCAGCGCTTATATTGCTGATGGTGTGCTCGATTTCACATTCTACAGGGAAAATGACAGTCTTGTTCTCAAAATGAATCTTTGTAAGTGAAAAAAAAAGGCTTCTGAAATAAAAGATCACTTGAGGGGGATCGAGGTAATTCTGTAGCTCATGCAGGAGCTGACTGGAGATGAGGAATTGAGATGCAGTAGTTGGAAAGCAAATACCAACAGAGAAAAATAGTTAAGGGAGCAGAGTTTGTAACAGATCAGTCACCTTAGCTTTTTCTGGACCTTAATTTCATGGGGAAACTCTGAAAAATTATGTCTTAGAGTTATTCCATGCAAGGAGAAAAAGTATGAAACATTTTACATAAAATATCCTTAAATCATTTGTCAACCATTGTTTCTGGGGGGACTGTATTCCATGGAACTCCCAGAATGGTAGGGAAAGGCAGGTCATTCTCATGTGGCCCTGGAGGAAAGAGCCCAGAAAACTGCTGCAAGTACTGCTGTTTGGAAGTCAGTGGGTAGGGAGCACGTTGGAAGGCACCAGTGACATCTGCTCACTTAAGAGGCAAGTGCCACCCCTCACAAAATTCAGTCAGGATAAATGGACTCTGTTCCCTTTTCCCTAGCTTTTAAATAAGCTTCAAACCCCTGAGCACTATATTCAAAACCTGTGAAGATCCAAAGAGATGGAAGCCAGGATTAGAACCACGAAGACCAAAAGATGACATAGTAAACTGTCTTTTTTTTTTTTTCCTCTCTCTCACTCACATTTCCGACTCAAGGGTAATAAAGCCAGCAACCTGAAAATAGATGCAGAATTTCCAGGCCAATAAACCTACTCTCTTTCTCCAAGGGACCATGAAAGGCAGGTTACAGTGAGACAGAAAAACGTTAGACAGTGATTCATCGACTACAGCCAAATATGAGAAGGGGTGCTGTGGTCTTAGGCCTCCTGGTGCTGGCAAAGGCTAAGAAGGAAGCCTAGACTTTCTTAGGAAGCCTAGACTTTCACTCACTTGATAATATAAAGAAGCAGTCAATACCCAGCATTTGGGTAGTGCCACAAAGTCCTCATAGATTGCTGGTGGCTTTGATTTCTGCAAGGTAGCAATGAGTGTCCTTACCCCAGCCCTGATGTGGAAGCACAGTTCTTGTGGATAACAGGGAATTCCTCTTGCTCCAGGCCTTTATCAAGGCATCCATTCCCATTCACGATTTTTTTAAATTTTATTTATTTATTTATTTATTTATTTCACTTATTCACTTTACATCGCACTCATTGCTCACCTCTTGGTTACCCTCTCCCATAATCTTTCCCCCATCCTTATCCTCTTCTGCTCTGAGCAGGTGCCTCCATCTTCCCCTGTATTCCCTCTACCCTGGCACCTCAAGTCTGTGAGGCGAGGCACTTCCTCTCCCACTGAGGCCATACAACGCAACCCAGCTAGAAGAAAATATCCCACTTAAAGACAACTGCTTTTGGGCTAGCCCTGCTCCAGTTGTTTGGGACCCACATGAAGACCAAGCTGCACATCTGCTACACATGTGCAGGGAGGCCTAGGTGCAGCCCAGGGCTCTTTGGTTAGTGTTTCAGACTCTGAGAGCCTGAAGGGTCCAGGTTAGCTGACTTCGTTGGTCTTCCTGTGGTGTTCCTATCTCCTTCGGTCCCTCAGTCCTCCCTGCCAACTCACCCATATGAGTCCCCAAGTTTCATTCAATATTTGGCTGTGGGTGTCTGCATCTGCTGGAGTCAGCTGATGGGTGGAGACTCCTAGAGGACAACTTGCTTCTGTCTGCAACCATAACAGAGTATCATTAATAATGTTAGGGATTGGTTCTTGCCAATGGAATGGGTCTCAAGTTGGGATGATTATTAGTTGGCCATTCCTTCAGTCTCTGCTCCATCCTCCGTGCCTGCACTTCTTGTAGATGGGATAATTTGGGGGTGAAAGATTTTGTGGGTGGTTTGGTGTCTCTATTGCGCCAGTGGGGTTCCTGCCTTCAGGTTCCATATCCCCAATGTAGTGAGTCACAACTAAGGCCATCCCCATTGATTCTTGGGTGCCTCTCTTATTCAAGGTCTCTGTCTTGTGGCTAGATGGCCATGAAAATGAATGGAAATCGTGACTTCTTTTAATTAATATTTTGTTTTGTTTTATGTATATGGGTATTTTGTCTGCATGTATGTCTGTGACCACATGCATGTCTGGTGCCATAAAGTCCAGAAGAGGGCATCTAATCTTCTTCAACTGGAATCATACATGGGGAACTGCCTTGTGGGTGCTGGGAATCTAACCCGTGTCCTCTGGGAAAAAAGCCAATGTTCTTAAATGCTGAGTCACATCTCTAACCCCTATTTTTAAATCTCTTAGAAATGAAGTTAAACTTAACTTGATAAAGCATATCTACCAAACAATTTACAGTAAATGTTGTATTTAATAATGAATGACTGTATAAATTCCTTCTAATTTCAGAAAAAGGTAACTATGCCATTCTCATTATATTTATTCAAGAAAAATGATAGTATTCGAGATAATATATAGTAACATTTCAGTGAAAGGCAAGAAAAATGAGGAAGATACCTATTTAAAAGGGTGAAATAAAAACCCTCATATTTAAATATGAGATTATTTTATGAATAGAGAATATCAAAGAATGTATTCATGAATAAGAAGTAAAATACATGAGTTCGTTGAAATGATGATAAATAGCATGAACATTAGAAAGGAATCACATTCCTATTTCCTAGAGCAGACAGACACCGAGACTGGAAGTTTAATCACATTCAATAGTCACCTTACCTCTGATTCTGGGTTTCTGGACTTCAGGACTTTGAAAGAACGGTTTTCTCTTACTAAGTTATGAAGGTTTCGGTAATTCTTTTTGGAATCCCCAAGAAAATAATACAGTGCATCCTAAAAAAGGGACTAAATAAAGGATGGCCTGAGTTCTCAGAAGGCATGATAGAGATAGATTTTATCTTGAAAAATTAATAAAACCCATACAAAAAAAGGTATAATTTAAGATTACCCAGATTAGCTATATTCTATATCTCTTAAAATCAGGGACTGCTACCAGGAAAGTCCATTGAGGTGAGGTGCCCCAAGGTGATGAAAAGCAGCAGTGAAACGAAGGGGTTCCCTCACTTCAAACCCACCCTGTATCTTCATCCCCAGGAGACTATTTCAGTTAAAAACCTCTCTTCAAATTAAAAAAAAAAACTTTCAAAATCTCAATCATTCAACAATATGATATGGAAGTTAAAGGGTGACACAAAGGTGGAAATTTTGAGGGTGCAGAGCAGCGATACGTGGGAGAGGAAGAGACAGGGACAGAGGTCAGGCTGGAGGTTAACAAAACCCCACAAGATGTGAAAATGCCATATGAAAATCTGTTATTTCAAAGTAAAAAAAAAAAAAAATAACGAAAAGAGTAACAAATAGTCTGTCCCAAGCTCATTCATTGAGTCAAAACAAATTGTCCAGACAACTTGATATCTGTAATGAGTCAAATAAATTACAGGTATTACATATAAAAGAAAGAAATGAAAACGTCCAAAACAGATGAATTGACATTTCACCAAAAAAAAAAAAATGTACAGATGTGACATAAACATTAGAATAATATGGTTGATATCATTAGTTACAGAGAAATGCAAATTAAAGCCATATCAGTGTATTAGTATCTTCCTATGAAAAGGACAAATAGATATTAATGATAATAAATAACAAATATGAACAATGACATCTAATGCTAGTGAGGACACAGACAAAGTCTTATTTGCTGCCAGTAAAAATAGGAAATAGATCAAATATTCTGCAGAACACTTGGGCAGGCGTTTTAAGACTAAGCCTTCAATTACCACATGACCTAGCAGTTATTTTACTGGGTTTTCATCTGGAAAATAAAAATGAAAAATTGTGCTCACATAAAAGGTTGGGCATGAATGTTTATAAAAGCTTAAATCCAAATTGCAAATGAATCTGGTGGCATTTGAACCCACCGAGATGAGTGGCTGAGAAACCCTGATGAATACCTACAGTTAGCAATAGAGGGGATGTATTACTAATTCAAGCAACAACCTCAATCCATCTCTAAAGAACAGTGGTTAGTGAAAGATCGTGCATGTCATTCCATTTGTACAGCATTGGAGAAACAGAACTCTACAAGCAGAGATACAAAACTATAGGAAGGGAAGACAGAATTAAAAGAAGAGAAAGGAGTAGGTGACTGGCTATCCGATACCAGTCCTGAACCCATGTACATACCGGTATCGTTGTATGAAGTGAGCAGACTGTATTACATATTTACGAATGCATATAACAACAATTAGAGGAAAAGAATCCAGAGAGAACATGATGGGTACATGGGTTGCGGGGAGGAAAGGGAAGGAGGAAAATTAGGTAATAGTATTTAAATCTCAAGAATGAATATATTATTAATTTCAAAATTGCCTTCACATGAAGGATTCTGTGGTAATTAAAAATGTCCTGCTTTGACTCTATTTAGCATCAGTAGTCTGATTGTGACGTTATACTATCATTGTCTTGCAAGATATGACCATTGAGAGAAAGCATGCGAAGCACATGGTCTTCTCTCTGCACTGTTTTGTATGACATCACCCGAATCTAAAGTTATCCCCAAATAATATACATATTTTATTATTATATAGTATTTTATATAATATTTATATAACATTTATTATATTATACATTTATGTAATATATATGGAACAATTGCAGTATAGTATAGTTCACTAACAAAAATACCTCACTGTTAGAAATTTTCTGGTTTCATTCCTGGCTATATTTAATGTATAATGTGTATACAGTGTGGTAGACTGGTAGGACCTTAGAGTTTACTAGTCATCTGTACCTAATGCTTAACACTGCTTTAGTTAGGTCTGTAGACAAGTTACCAAAAATTGGAAACAATTCTAGAAGGAGAGTTAAAACCCTCTTTGAAAACTAGCATCTTCTGCTCCTTGACTCCCCCTCCTCTCCCTCATCCCTCTGTCTCTGGGTCTCTGTATTAGTCCTGCTTGCATTTATAAAGTTTAGTTCTATTATTTTTTAAATTGAGATGTTATATTTGCATCCATATAAAGTGTTTTAATTAAATCCACCCCATTCTCTCCACTGCAATTCTTCCCCCGTTTATGTGCCTCTTCCCACATTTCCCTCCCAATGTCATGTGCGCTGCCTTTTCTTTTAACCCACTGAGTCCACTCACTGCTGCCTGAATGCGCATGAATTCTGGACCGTATTACTGGAACACAAGGAACCTTTCAGGGATCATATTTCTGAAGAATATCGACTCTCCTTTACTCAGAGCCATCTATTACCAAGAGCTTCTCAGCTACAGGTGTCTCTTCATGAACCCCATTCTCTCTCCCTATTTTTAAAAGATTTTGTTATATATATAATATAAAAATTATAATATATACACATATACACATATGCACATACATACACACACACACACACACACACATATATATATATATATATATATATATATATAT
>NC_034600.1:57752697-57821879 GCF_900095145.1 Mus pahari
TATATATATATATATATATATATATATATATATATATATATATATGATGAGTACACTGTAGCTGTCTTCAGACACACCGGAGGAAGGCATCTCATCCCATTACAGATGGTTGTGAGCCACCACATGGTTGCTGGGAATTGAACTCAGGACCTCTGGAAGAGCAGTCAGTGCCAACCCCCATTCTCTCAATCCATGCAAATATTTTGGCTGGCTCAGTGTTGCATAGGTCTTGTGCATGAGGTCAGAGCTGCCGGGAATCTGCCTGTAAAATGGCCCCATCATGCCCAGGAAACAGTGTTTCACTGTAGACGTCCACTACTTCTGGTTCTTCCACTCTTTCCATTCTCTTGTCTGCAATGGCCCCTTAGCTTCAGAGAGAAGGCTTGTGGTATAGATGTTCCATTTTGAGCTGAATACTCTTTAGTCTTTTAGTCTATGCATTGACCCATTGTTGATTTTGTGTACTAACTGCCATTCTATCTACTACCAAAGGAAGTTCCTTTAATGAGAGTTAGGAGATGGATTATGGATATAAAGATAAGAACTTGGTGACAGTCAATACCATGTCCATTTAACAGAAAATAGTATTAAGTTCTCCTCTAGGGCCTATTCCCCTAGAATAAGTTAACAGTGACAAGTTAACAGTGCCAAGTTAACAGCCCAGTTAACAGTGCCAAGTGTAAGTTCTGTCTTAGAGTGGGTTTTAAATCCAATCAGAAAAGTGTTGGTTATGCCTAGAGTATCCACATCACTATTGCATCTATGAGCTTATCTTTCCAGGCCAGTTGTTACTGTAGCTTGCAGGGCTCACTGCTAGGTAAATTGTTCAATAATTTCTTCCCTCAGTTGGGTAATGAGAATCTCTTGACACCATGATAGTTAGACAATAGATATAAAGCTTTCAGGTTAGGACCAGCTTGATTTCTCTGCGATTCCAATACATGGCATCTTTAAGAAGGGTCTTACCATCCAGTTCTGGGTGGTGTTGGAGGACAGTGGTAATGGAATCACGGGGAAGGAATCTGAGATACTCCTGCAGCAGTAACTCATACCTGAACTAGGCCTTTTATTTAATAGTCTGTAGTGTTGGGGGGAGGCAGTGTCCCTCTGTCATAGAATAACTCTGTTTAGTTTCCTTTTGTATACGTACATGTACATGTTTTAGGAAGTTCCTACATTAGTAAGTCTCCACATAGCATTTCAAAGGTTTTTCGTGTTAGTCATCCCTCTTCATAGTTCCCCCTCTCACCTGCCTTCCTACCCCCATCCCATTTAACCTTTCCTGTTCCACAATTTTTCTTTCTACCTCCATTATATCTGTGTTCTATCCATGATCTCCTGAAATCCCCCAGGACCTCTTACTAGTTCCTTGACTTCTATGGATATTAAGCCTAAATGTCTACGAACTACTGTATGGATGATCAAAATATACATATACTCAACAGACTATTTTGCAGCTGCAAAGAAAATAAAATTTAGAGGTAAATAGATGGAGCTAGTAATAATCATTAGAGGCAACTCAGACCCAGAAAGAGAAAAATTCTGAATGTTCTCTCTCATAGGTAGGTACCGTGTATGAAATTTGGCTTTATGCATTTAAATTAGAATACCCATAAAATATTTTTCTTTTAAATGATTAAAGCACCATGGTTATACTGAGTGCACACACACACACACACACATTGGCTCAGTATCATCACCCCAGCTTCCAGATTGTGATCTATTTCATTTATAGAATGTCTCCCCCTGTATGTTCAAACCTAGTATTTTCTGAAAGAGTTGAAAAAGTTTATATTTTCACTTTCAAGGCTCATGTTCCACTGTATCATCTAATGAATAAGCATTCTGAGTCAAAGAATAGCTGTGCCTCACAAAGGACCAGCAAGAGCCAGGTACTTGCTTCTGATGCTGCTTCAGCCTGTAATTTAATTAACCCATGTTAAAGGAATTGAAATAATGAAAACCCTCCCAATTAGGCTAGCCTGGCAAGCCTGGGGATTATTCCAGAAGTACAGGGTGCCTACTCCAAACTACTGTTTGGCTTCTACCACAAAGGCTAGAAGACAGCTTCTTAGAGATTAATCCCTCCACCACTCTGGCCCGCTGTGTTCTCACCCCTCTGTGTTATTGACTCGCTGCTCCCATGTGATGACTCCACCAGCTTTGAGATACAAGACAGAGACCAGCTTTGTTTCATAGCACCTCTTTCATTTCATAAAACAAGAATAGAGATCAAAAGGAAGGTCTGTAATGCACAAAAAAAAAAGTAAGACATTCAAAGTACAGAGCAGCAGCAACTGGGAGCATAATGTCAGTAACTAGCAATCAATGACGTCAATGGGAAACAGAAACAAGTGGATCATGAGTTGGACTGGGATGCAATAGAAAGATTCTGTTTCAAAAACAAATGGCTCAAGATGTACTTCTGTGGTTGAGTGCTTTCCTAGCATGAGCAAGTTTCTAGATTCAGTCCTCAGTCCTAAGAAAATATGAAAAAACATGTACTACAGGCATACCGTTTTATGCATTAGAATACCCTCTGATGATCTTAAAAGATCATCATTTGAGATAGGGGTGTTACTCAGTTGGTAGAAGGCTTGACTAGCAGCATGAAGTCCTGATTTTGACCCTAGTATTGCATGAGTGCTAGAATTGTATGCAGACACACACCTGGAATTCCTGAAACACAAGTTCAAGGACATCCTTAGCTACATAGCAAGTTAGGCACCAGCCCAAGCTGCATAAGACCCTGGCTCAAAATTAGCTTCTTTGTGAATTTCCTTTGAGAGTTGCTCATAGTGTAGGCTGTGTTTTAGCGACTGAATACATGACCTTGTATTCAAGCACTTCAAGAGCTGGGTGGGACTGATGGGGAGCGCCCTGGGAAAGCTCATATAGGAGGCTTTTAGCTGATATCACTTTCTTTGTAAGTGGGTGGTGAAAGCTTTGCTGACTAATTCTGTGATTCCTTTGTGAGTTTTATATTCATAGAATGTGATTTAAGCTTGGAGGTACATTGCTAATACTATAATACATAAAACAAGAAAACTTCTAAATTCCCCAAAGTATATTCTGCGCATAAATTGCTAATATTGATCATACTCTATTGAGGGTAAATGTGAGTTCCTCAGTCACATGGGTGAGAGGAGTAGAAAGTTATACATTCCTGACTTCAGATCAGAAATCTAAGCCATAATAATGATGTTGCCTGTTCTGTTTGTGATTCACTGAATACATAGTTTCAGAGTTGTAATGCTTGGATGATTTTTGTGCTTTACTGTGCCAAATGATTTTTGTTGGTATTTGTGATTGTTTCACTGGATACAGTTTCTAAGAGATGTAATGTTTGTTGGGTTTTTTTGTTTTTGTTTTTGTTTTTAAATGTATAAAATGCCCTGCTTGAGAGATGCAAAATACACTCAGATTCAAACTGAAAAGAAAGAAAGAAAGAAAGAAAGAAATCTAAGCCAATTATCTCTAGGCGCTAAGGATTTCATGAGCAAACTTTTGTGAGAACAGAATTTTGTAGGAACCTAAGGTGTCTTGGGCTAATCCGGAGGATATGGGTGGTAAATAGATAACTCTGGGTCAGTGTATTTCCTGGGTACCCTCTGGCATCGCAGGTAGTTCATATTAAGGTCCTTCAGAGCTGCCTTCCTGGTCAGCTAAAACAGTAGGAGATCAGGGAACAGACAAATAAGTGAGTTCAAAACACACATATAATCCATTGAACACAACAAGATGTATGCCTTTTGACCTGTAAAATTATTCTTTAAAAGGAGGGCATTAAGCTGGAATACTATTATTTGCATGTGTACACAGGTGTGTGCATACATGTGTGCAAATGTGTGTGTGTGTATGTGTGTATAAATATATGTATATGCATGTAAGGACATATGTATGGAGACCAGAGGTCTACTCTGGGTTATCTACATTTTCCCCATTTGTTCTCATTTTAGTTTTTTAAGGCAGGATCTCTCACTGGTCTGGAACACAACTTGCAGGCCAGCCTGGTTGACCAGTAAGCTCCCTCAGTCTTCCTCAGCACCAGGACCATGTGCCCTGGCTTTTTATGTCATTTCTAGAGGGTGGGGGGAATAAAACTCATGTCTCCATGCTTGAGGTTACTAAGTTTACTTTACTGAGACATATTCCCAGACCTAGGAAAATTATTTTTCAAAGTTAAATTTCTGTCACTTGTGAATCTCTTCTTATAGACCTGGCCTTGCTAAATGGCTTTCGAATCTTTCCTCATTCAGATCCTAGCACCATGATGGCTACCAGTTTTCTAGGAGATAAAAACGAGGCAAGTTGCAGTAACTCAAATGTCATCTAAGTTCAGAGTTCAAGTTTAGTCCAGATTCTCAACCTTCAAAACCTTCTGATCTCAACCACTGGACTGTGCGGTCTCCTTGGCTTGGCTTTGGAGACCTGTTGAAATGGAATAAAGAAATCCATTCTTCCATGCCTGAGCCTGGGCCAAAGTCTCCCTGAGACTGCTTTCCTACTTCCTCTTGAATGAAAGGGAGAAAGGAAACTGGATTTGTTGATTCTGGGATTGCTTCAGTAGAGAAGGCGAATGTACTGGGGTGTGCTTTACCCTTCTAACTTCAGAATATAGGGAGCCAGACTGAGGGCTTTCAGCTGTCTGCCAAACACAAGTTTGCTTTTAATTCTCCATATGGCTCTCGTGGTTATGTAGCTGAGGTTAAGGGCATGCCTCTCATCTTCCCTGAACTCCTGAGTCCAAAATTAGCTATGTCCTTCCAACTTCTAAGTCTCTCTTTGTAAACAGCTCCTTTGGAACAAAAGTGGCTTCCTGTGCTTTTAATCGCTTTAGTGAACCTGTGAGTTTCTCCTGTTTAATGCCTGTCTGCTTCTGTTCTTGTGTTTTGGGTCAGCTTTGGCATCCAACATGATGGAAAGGAAAATGACTGTGAGCCTGTGGGCAGGCACCCGTACATCATGTCCCAACAGATTCAGTATGACCCGACTCCACTGACGTGGTCGAAATGCAGCAAGGAGTATATCACTCGCTTCTTGGAGTAAGTGTAGTCCCTTCCATGACAGCCTCACTTGGGTCTCTACGGCAGACATTTCAGTGAAATTTCCACAGAGAAATGAATTCCTGGGAAAGACTCAGTTTCAGTTTCCAGTCTATAGTATCATGGTGACATCAAAAGAATGAATTCCCCTCTGCTTTCTGACTCCTCTTCCTATATCTACAGGCAAGTGAGCATCCTGCTTTTTATATACAATTTTTGTCTCAGGGTTTCACTGCTGTGGACAGACGACACCATGACCAAGACAACTTTTATAAAGACAACATTTAATTGGGGCTGGCTTACAGGTTCAGAGGTTCAGTCTATTACCATCAAGGCAGGAGCATGGCAGTGCCCAGGCAGGCATGATGTGGGAGGAGCTGAGAGTGTCTATATCTTATTCCAAAGACAAATGGAAGACCAGCTTCCAGACAGCTAGGATGAAGTTCTTAAAGCCCACATCCACAATGAGACATTTCCTCCAAGAAGGCCACGACTACTCCAACAAGGCCACACCTCCTAATAGTGCTACTTGTTGGTTCAAGCATATTCAAACCATCACAGTTGTAGATTAAGTTCTTGGAGACTGACAGGTCAGAAATGTTCAATCAAATCTATTAACAAGAATATCATGATTGTCTGTTTCCCACTGTCCTGTGTTTTGTTTTGTTTTTACTACCATGACACAAACTAGATTTCTGTGGGAAGAAAAACCTCGATTGAGAAAATGCCTCCATCAGATTGCCTTTAGGCAAGACTGTAGTGCATTTTCTTGACTATTGATTGATGCCCTGAGTTGTGTAAGAAAACAGGCTGTGCAAGCCATGAGGAGTGAACCAGTAATAAGCACTTCTCCATGGCTTCTGCTTAAGTCCCTGCTTCCTGGTTTCCTTCACTGATTGTCTGTTACCTGGAAGTACAAGAAGCAGTAAGACAGTTCCTTGCCAAGTTGCTTTTGGTCATGGTCTTTATCACAGCAATAGAAACCTAATTAGAACAACTACTATTTGTATTTCCTAGATAACTAAACTTTTTCTGTTGGACATGACTTGCATTTCCTTTTATTAACTTTCTTCCAAGGCCCAGGGGATTCTCTTGCTTATAAGAATAAGGCTGTCTGGAAAAATGAAGGATTAAATTATTATGATGAAAATGTCTATTGGATGACTGGAGAGAATCACATGCAACTGATCTTGTTTTGATTGATTTGTTTGTAGCCGAGGCAGGGGGTTCTGTCTTGATGATATCCCCAGAAAGAAAGGGTTGAAGTCCAACGTCATCGCCCCTGGAGTCATTTACGATGTTCATCACCAGTGCCAGCTCCAATATGGCCCAAATGCTACGTTCTGCCAGGAAGTGGAAGTGAGTGCGGGATTTCTTGGCACCTTCCGTGGGTCTGTGCAGGGTCTGAGATATGCGCTGTGCTGGAGGAAGCACAGAAAATGCTTGGAAACTGGAGAATCAGGCTCAGAACTGAAAGCTTTATTATAAATTACTTATAATCATGCGAACCTTTGAACCAATTTCCTTGGACTTGTGTAGATCCACAAATTCTATACAACTTGGAGACAGGTCCATGGTGGTTTACAGGGTTCGTAGTATTTAACTCCATAGCAGTCAACCTAATCTCTAAAGTTGCCCCTTTTCTATATTTCCCATTTGGTTGAAGAGTGTCACCAGATCACCAGCTAGAAATGAGATTCACCTTCAGTCACTCTTCTCCCTTATTTCCATTATCTAATCCATAAGTCAAGTTTTGACATTGTGCTCTTCAGTAATTAACAGCTCTGTCCTGCCTTCCTCATTGCCACCACTGTGTTTATTCTGCTTGTCTTCTCTTGATATTATAACTACCACCACCAGCCTATCTATTATTCAAATTGCTATTCTTATTATTTTAAAAGCATAAATATAATCATGCCACTATTCTGTTCTTAGAGTCACAACTATCCATTGGATACAATCCTAACTCCTTATGTCATATTCTTTTATGATTTGGACCTAGTCTACTGGAGAATACTTTATATATGGTGGATAGGTGATAAATAGATACATAGATAGATAGATGATAGATAGATAGATAGATAGATAGATAGATAGATAGATAGATAGATGATAAATAGATGACAGACAGATGCATATGAACCACCAGTCTGAAGTACAGCTGGCAAAAAATTTTCTTCTATTCTGTATGCTTCTTCTTAACTTTGCTCATGGTTTCTTTTGCTGTGGAGAAACTTTTTAACTTCCTGCAACCCGATTGGTCAATTCTTGGTGTACCTTATCTTTTTATCTTCTAAGGTACTAGGTCTTTTTCAGATACACTTCCATGCAAGATTTGAAAATACAACAGAACACAAGCTCTCCTATGTTTTCTAGAATGTTTGCCAGACGCTGTGGTGCTCAGTGAAAGGCTACTGTCGCTCTAAGCTGGATGCTGCTGCAGATGGGACTCGTTGTGGTGAGAAGAAGGTGATGTATTGTTGGTCTAAGGAGGAAAGGTGGGAGGGCGGTTGGCCTGGAGTTCTTAGAAAGAGGTAGGAAGAAGGCTTTAGGGGATGTGAGGAGCCCCAGTGGCACTCACAGAGTTAGACCAGACACTGGAAACAATCTCACACCTGCTGTTCCTTTCCAACCATTGTTGGGACCACGGGAAAGGACTCAGAACTGTGCTCAGTCCATGAGAAAGGACTTTACCTGTTAAGCATCAGGCCCATCTTCCCCTGAGGAACTTCAATGGGGTTTCTGTTTTCTTCTGAACTTGCTATCAACTTTCATTTTGGACATCTCTCCCTCAATATTGAAGATTGGAAGGCATAGGTGAGTGGCCTCCAAAAGGTCAGATTGGGTCTTCTTGCTGGCTGGCATAACTGAATATTTTAAAGTCCTTTCTATTTTCCTAAGCAGAAAAGTCTTATAGCCACAACTCATGGACATTAGAGCTCCTCCATACTGCCAGAGGGCATACTGACTCATGCTGACCCGCAAAGTGGGTTTTGTTATTGCGGGTCTATAGCTTAGGAGTTTGGCACCATCTGTCACTGAGTTTACAGTGCTTGATAAATCTGATACTATAAACCTAATTTATCTGAAGAGGCTCTCTAAACCCCTTTCTGTGTAGCCCATGATGTATTGCTGTAGAAAGTCTTCTGGCTTGGAAAGTCTTGGGTTTAGACTTAGAAAGTCTTGTTATGGAATCCTCCTCACACACATCCTCTCTATCATATCTCTTTGCAGTGGTGTATGGCGGGAAAGTGCATCACAGTGGGGAAGAAACCAGAGAGCATCCCCGGAGCCTGGGGACGCTGGTCACCCTGGTCGCACTGTTCCAGGACCTGTGGGGTAGGAGCTCAGAGCGCAGAGAGGCTCTGCAACAACCCAGAGTAAGGCCTGGCATGAGAACTTGCTTTCTTCTCTTCTCTAAGTGCTAGGATGCTATTCTTGTGTGGCATGACATCATTCTTGGAGGGTTCTAAGGAAAAGCTGATCAATTCTCGAAGACAGACAGACCCAGAAAATTCACACAGGGTGAAAACAGAACGCTTCTCTTTGAATATGTTTTAACTTGGCATTGAAGTCTTAAAAACAGCTAAGTAAGTTTATTGCATCATTTGGGCAGAACAAAGCAAACTTCTTTCAAATGTAGAAGCAAATTTCTTTGAAATATTCTATGTGAAACTCTCCAGGAGCTTATGCAATTAAATCCTTCCAGATAACCGTGCTCTCTCAGTAAGAAGTAAATTAGTAAAACTCAGTTGATATGATTATAACTAGATTTTAATCACAATAAATATACAATAACATAAAAGTATTCATCCATTTTATATCTAGTAAAATGGCCAAGCACATTTTTGGAGTAAATTATCATTAATGTTCTAGCAAGGTATTTTTATCAATCTAATCTTAGGGTTCCATAGGTCCTGTGAAGGGTTTCATAATTCATTTTCCATTTTTAATCCAATGTTTATTTTTCATGTAGCCATCTTATATTGTTACATATGTGTGTAAGTTAAGTTTAAACTGTCATGATTTTAGATAGACTGCATTCTTGGTTTCATTAATTCCTCACATACAAGTTTCTAACTTTACATTCTCTGAGGATGCATTTGATGCTCCCCAGAAGGTATAAGTGGAACTAAGCTCCTTTTCCTAGAGTTGCCTTTGCCGTGAAGAATAAAAGCCACATTTGAAATGCAAGTGATAAAAGTGGTTACAAGGCCTTCCAGTATCTAAGTCTCAAACCTTAACCTTCTCCTTTTATTAATAAGCATAATACTAGATGTAAATTATATATGTACATGAGTTTTATATATATGCATACAATTTGTTATATATAAAATTTGTTTTTTCTGAGGATTTTAAAATATCTGTAGCTTAATATAGCACCTATAATATTATAAATTATAAATAAACACTATAAGTAATACTACTTATAAGTAAACACTATTTATAAATATCATCACTTATATATGTAAATATTTGCTTGAGGAAGGATGATGTCATTATTTTAAAATGCTGCCCCTTAATAAAACTCCATTATTTAAAAAAAATTCAACAGCAGGAAGGTCAACATAATACTTTATTTATATAGAAGAAACTTATCAGTTTGGACAGAAGTGTGCTTTTAGAGATCAGAAAATATAGGCAATATGCTCTGAGACTTGTGGTATGTATACAGACACCACTCCCTAAAATTGGGAAGATGTTTAATAACCTATAGTCTTCAGAGAAGGGATGATCTCTCTGAAGAACTGAAGAATGATTCACTAGCTCAGCATTAGAGGACAGAATGTCCTAGTGCCCTTCTCCAAGGCTGCAATTTCTCAGTCTCCTTGACTGACTGATGACATCTAATTCCATAATTCATTTTCTTGATTTTATTGAGACCACTGTTAACGGTGATTTGTTGTATAAGGATCTCTGTGATTCCAGTTACAAAGTCAGATTAGTGTATGAGCCAGCTACACTCACGTATGCTGAAGACTGTAGCTTTCTTCAATCACACTTAATATGCAATTGGCTTTTTTGTTTAATGTATTCTTCTCTGGGTATTCTTCCTGACCTTATATTTGACATTGGTCACATGAGACCAACGATGGGGATAGTGAAACATTGGCACATCTTGGCTTAGATAAGACTCTTAGTAATATTTGTTTGAGGAAAATGAGATGGACAGGTGCCAAGTCACATAGCCTCTGCTATTGAATGGAGGCTAGCATTCAGAAGTTAAGGGCAATTCTTAGTACCTTCTACACAGAAGAGACAAATGAAGAGCCTGCTATGTGAGCTGCCCCTCTCAAGTTGCACTAAGAAAAATGGAGAAGGGGCTAGAGTAAGTCTCACAAATATCAAAGAGAACAAGAACACAACTAGACTGGCAGGATTGTCTCTCAGGGCCGCAAATCAGCTAAGACAGAACATGGATAAGAACTCAGCCTGCAGATTAGAACACAAGGCTCAAACCTTGACTTTGCCACTATTAGCTGGGAAATGCTTCTTGCTTCCAGCACGTTATTGCATCTGTCCTGCTCCTGTGTCCTACCTTCAGCCTTATCTCTGAGACTGTTCTCTAGGTTTACCCCTTCCAAGAACTCTTTCTGGTCAACTCTACTCCCATGGAGAGCTCTTCCTTACCTAACACCTCGTTCTACCCTTAGAACTGACTGCTCAGTTGCGATCTTAAATTTTCTCGCTTCTGTGTAGTCTATTAAGGGCTGGAGAGATGGCTAGGCGAGGCTCACATCCAAAAGTTATTTTTAATAGTTTAACAAAATTGTAAAACTTTAAGGAAGCAAAGGACTTGTGTTGACTTTGTACTGGTGCTTTTTTTTTTACATAGTATGCTATTGAGAACATTGTTGTATCTCAGTGTTGGTTGGTTTGTATTCATGGTACCTAAAGAGTCTATTGTGTCATCAATTCTTACCATGTACTACTACTACTACTCTCTTAAGTATTTATATGCATTATCTCATTGAGCCTTGAAAATTATTGCAAAATGATTAGTATGCTCATTTTACAATAACAATAACAAAAACTTAGAGCTCAGGAAAATAAGATAATTTGCTTAGATTCATATAACTTCTAGAAAGTCAGGTTGATACAAGCTCAAGTCTTTGGACCCATTATCTTACACTGCAGTGATAGTCATAGTATCTCTTTTGGGTACAACAAGGTACAAGTAAGAAGGTATAGTAAGTCACTTGAGAGCCTTCATGAGATCAATCAGCTACCCTCTGCTTCTCTGAGAGCAGATCTGATATGCTACTTTCTCATGTACATGATACTGAGTGAGAGATTCTCATATCTTTTCATGAATTTATAGCTCTAGGACTCTAAGATTTTGCTGTACTCATAGTCCTACAGAGGCTCTATAAAGTAATTAGAACTTGGACTGAGTCATTAAAGAACTGTCTATAGAAAGAGGCCAGTAAATACAGTTAGAACATGAAGTGTCTTTTAAAAGGAGAAAGAGACCACCTGTGGTTGGCATGCAGAGGGGATTTATGATAGAGGAAGCATTTGTTTGGTCCTCAATGAATAGGCAGCATGTAGACATAGAAAGACTTCAGAATAAGAAAGTCCATGCAGAGGCACAGAAAAACACTAGGAAATAAGAAGTATATAAAAGAAAATATGCAAGGCTTGATAAAGTCAGTTATGACAGGACCATTTGGAGTGCCAATCACAAGAACTTAGACTTGATTGACGTTTTTAAAATTGATTGACACTAATAAAATCTTAATAAAATAAAGTAAATAGGAAACTAATATACTGAAGATAATCTAATAGTATACACTGTACACAGGGAGTTGAATTGGTTTTAATTGACAAAGGGACCATAAGAATGAAGATAATGGTCAGATTGGTCTTATAGCTGTGTAGTTGAAAAAGAGAAAACACACATATAAAAATACAACTGAATAGGTTGGACATGGTAGTGCATGTGTTTAATCTTAGCATATGTTTAATCTTAGCATTCTGAAGGTGTAGGCAGCAAGATCTCTATAAGATTGAGACCAGCCTGATTGACCTAGTAAGTTCTAGGCCAGCCAGGAGTGCATAACTAGATCCTGTCTCAATGGTGGCACATGCCTTTAATCCCAGCACTCAGGGGGCAGAGGCAGGCAGATTTCTGAGTTCAAGGTCAGCCTGGTCTACAAAGTGAGTTCCAGGACAGCCAGGGCTATACAGAGAAACCCTGTCTCAAAAAAAAAAAAAAAAAAAAAAAAAAAAATCCTGTCTCAGAAACAATTAAATAAATGGAAACAATTGGTAGCTCAATTCAAGATTTACCAAGTATGAATGATTCTGCAATCTGACCATTGTTATTTGCTAAGAAGAAATCAGAAAAGGAATATATGGTGAAAGTAAAATTTTTCTATTTTTCTCATATATTTTTCCTGGTGATTTTGCCATTGGAAACATATATATTCCATACTAATTCTATAATTATATACTAAGTAGAATTCTATAACAATGTATGTATATAAAATTTAATAGAAATCTGTATTTCTATTTAAATATAAATCATTTAAAATGGGTATACATTTAATTAAAGCAGGCATATGCATGTATATAGTGTTAAAAAGGGAGCTTAGGACTGAAAGGCTGGTGAGAAACATACACAACCCTAGACAGTATGAAATTGGAAGGATTTATCTGTTTCTTTAGGTCAGAAATAAGCATGTTTTGACAAGGAACAGTCATGGCTAGGTAGCAAGGGATTTTAAAATGAAATTGTTGGCTTCTTGGGAAATGTAAAGAACAGCTTGTCTCTTTCATCTATAGACCAAAGTTTGGAGGGAAATACTGCACCGGAGAAAGGAAACGCTATCGCTTATGCAATGTCCACCCCTGCCGCTCAGACACTCCAACTTTCCGGCAGATGCAGTGCAGTGAATTTGACACAGTCCCCTACAAAAACCAATTCTACCGCTGGTTCCCAGTGTTTAATGCAGGTAAGGGACACTAAATGTGCACCTTGGATCTGGGGTTTCTCAGAAGCCCTGCAAGCGTCGTCAGAGAGAACTATGCCACCAGGGTTTCTCAGTTGTCGAAGACAGTAACACTGACTGGCTAAACCTGACTACTAAATTTTGAAGTCTGGATATGTCCAGTGTTCCCTGTGGGAGATGAACATGACCTTCTTCAAACATGGGAGCTGGTTTGCAATAACTGGGACCTGGAGGGATTTAGCCACTCAGTAGATATTCGAAACAGGTGGGATGAGAGTAACTTCAAAGGAGCCTTCAATGGAAGTAGCTGACAAGTTTATGTATAAGAGATCTTTCTGTGAAGGAAAAAGAAAAGGAAGGCAGTTCAAAGATCAGTCCATATGGAAGAGTGCCACAGACCTGGCTCATTGGGCCCTCCTCAATCTGTGCAGATCAGATGGGCATGGAGTCAGATGGGAATTGACAGAGACGACACAAGAGAGTATGTAGAATCTGAGTGTAAATCGAGCATCAAACTTTTTATACAGAAGAAAAAACAAGAAAAGCCAGGCAGGACACATCCACCAGGTTACAGTGACACAAAACAAAGGGGAAGTATACATCAAAAGATGCTGTTTACCCCTAAGAAGGGAGCCAGGTGTAAAGCTAGTCTATTGTTAAACCCACCACCAGGGGTTCTTAGTAAATGCCTGATTGTGCTATTCCTTTGGGCCTAGTGAAAAAGCCTGTTTCAGGGGATTCCCTCTTTCATTTTAAACCCACCTTTTTTCCTAGGCCATTGTGTATTTCCTTGTTTGGGTGAGACTCAGCTACTGTCCTAAGTAATCACTCTGCAGACTAGCCCTGAGCTATCCTGGCTCTGTTCTTTGAATTACCTAATTAGTTTCACAGGTCTCTAGTAGAAGTAAATTTGAATGTTATTGAATAGATAACCTTCTCACTGAATTCCTACTGAAGTCCAAGCTCTTTGGCTTCAAGGATTTTCTAGGATGTTGGAACACTGGTGGAGGCTCACCTATGATAAAATTCAATCTTTAAAGGCACTTATAATACTGAAAGAGAGCATACACCATACTAACGTGGGGATAGGGTTTGAGTATACAGGCTATGATAATGCCAAGGTTCCAGGAGGTTGAGGTCTCTCAGCCTATCAAGCAGACTTCAATGGAGTGGGCATAGCAGAAGAGAATAGTTCAAAAAAGACAATATAGTAAGAATGCCTTCATCAGAAATTAATGCTGAGCCTGACAGCAGCATGTCATATGTGCAACATAGTACCAGAAGGTTCTAAAGTAAAATCAAAGATCTAAGGGATGTGTGTCAAAGGATGGAGATATAATTTAGCTGGAGAATTTTTTTGACAGTTTTTTTAAATTATTAGTTTTATTAAATTATTTATTATATATTTTCTTCATTTACATTTCAAATGCTATCCCAAAAGTCCCCTATACCCTCCCCCTGCCCTGCTCCCCTACACACTTACTCCCACTTCTTGGCCCTGGAATTCCCTTGTATGGGGCATATAAAGTTTGCATGACCAAGGGGCCTCTCTTCCCAATGATGGCTGACTAGGCCATCTTCTGCTACCTATGCAGCTAGAGACACGAGCTCTGGGGGTACTGATTAGTTCATATTGTTGTTCCACCTATAGGGTTGCAGAACCCTTCAGCTCCTTGGGTACTTTCTCCAGCTCCTCCATTGGGGGCCCTGTGTTCCATCCAATAGATGACTGTGAGCATCAACTTCTGTATTTGCCAGGCACTGGCATAGCCTCACCAGAGACAGCTATATCAGGGTCCTTTCAGCAAAATCTTGCTGGTGTATGCAATAGTGTATGTGTTTGGTGGCTGATTATGGGATAGACCCCTGGGTAGGGCCGTCTCTGGATGGTCCATCCTTTCGTCTCAGCTCCAAACTTTGTCTCTGCAACTCCCTCCATGGGTATTTTATTCCCTGTTTTAGGGAGGAATGAAGTATTCATGTGTTGGTCTTCCTTCTTCTTGATTTTATTGTGTTTTGGATATTATATCTTTGGTATTCTAAGTTTCTGGGCTAATGTCCATTTATCAGTGAGTGCATATCTAGTGACTTCTTTTGTGATTGGGTTACCTCACTNAGGATGATATCCTCCAGATACATCCATTTGCCTAAGAATTTCATGAATTCATTGTTTTTAATAGTTGAGTAGTACTCCATTGTGTAAATGTACCACATTTTCTGTATCCATTCCTCTGTTGAGGGACATCTGGGTTCTTTCCAGCTTCTGGCTATTATAAATAGGGCTGCTATGAACATAGTGGAGCATGTGTCCTTATTACCAATTGGAACATCTTCTGGGTATATGCCCAGGAGAGGTATTGCTGGATCTGCAGTAGTACTATGTCCAGTTTTCTTTCTTTCTTTTTCTTTTTTTTATTAGATATTTTCTTTATTTACATTTCAAATGCTATCCTGAAAGTTTCCTATACCGTTCCCCCGCCCCTGCTCCCCTACCCCCCTCCCACTTCTTGGCCCTGGCATTCCCCTGTGCTGGGTCATATAAAGTTTGCAAGACCAAGGAACTGCCAGACTGATTTCCAGAGCGGTTGTACATTTGCTGGATAATTTAATGGTAAATGTTGTGGTAAATATTATTGGGGGTTTCTATCCCACCTTAGATCATTTAATTCCCAATTAAAAGACACAAACGTTTATGTTTATAATAAGCCTTAAAAGCAAATCCATCCTCTATGCTCTTTTGTCTACTTCTCTGCCACTAACCACAAGATTTAACTTACCATGTTCTGTCTGGGCCACTTCTACCCCAACTGGCCAGCCCTCATGGCCATTGTCTTACATTCCACCTACCCCATGGTGTCCTTCCCTATTCTCCTCTGTCCTCCTCCTCGTGGTCTCTGTCTCAGACCCCAAGCCCAGGGAACTGAAATCCCACCTTTAGTAGTTAGTTTGATCATATAATCAAACTGCGATATTAATCTCCATTCATCCCATTAGAAAGGGTGCCCTGTGATAATATGTTGTGAGGACTCTGTAACCAGAAGGTTTATTGGCCATGCAATTTGCAGTTTTGGCTGGAGACATTTCTATGTCTCAGTCAGTTTCAGGGCTGTTCCCAAGGATCACCTGCTTTGTTACCTGCTTATGGTCTTGAGGTGTTTCTTGTCTGTAATCCAGATCTTCAGGAGGTCTCCCTCTGTCAAATCTGATTTTTATAATTTCAGATGGAATTGAAAACCTTTCCTCCTTTTCTGTTGACACAAACATAAACCCTTTCTTCCAACATAACATAGACTTTGTCCAGTAGTTTGAAGTCATTTAAAGTATAGACAGATCCAATCTAGCAGTCTCTTTTCTGTCTGGGTATGCTCCATTTTGACCGCTCTCAAAAAGGATGTATCATACTGCCATTACCATTGAACATATAACCGTTTTCACTTGATAATTTAAAACATGATTGTGTGGAGGACAAATAGTTTCTACAATGACATGCATTTATTATTATTTATTGAGACAGAATTTTTTTTGTGTAGCCTGGGCTGTCTTGGATTCGCTCTGTAGATCAGGCTAGCCTTGAACTTATCAGGAATGTATCTTCTCTGTCTTTGCCTCCCAAATATTGGGGTCGAAGTCATGAGTTTACTTATTTATTCAGTATTTATGTGCCTTTGAAAACATTTATATCATTTTTTTTGTCTCTTTTCCTTTCTTTTGAGATTATTACCCATGTGAATTTATTCACCCCATCTTTTACTCTCTTAATTCAATATCCTTCGCGATAGTAAACTTTTCCTTTCCATCTAGTTTATAATAATATTCCTAAGCAATACTATATTTGCTCAGAGATCTTAGCCCAGGCCATGTGTCACATGCCAGGCTGAGCTATCACCAGTTCCCCCATGGGACTGACTGCTCAGGGCAGTGCCACATCCTACTTCATGTTAGGTTTCAATGTTGACCAAGGAATGAAAAAAGAAAGATTTTCCTAACTTAAGGGTATTTGAGGCAAGGGAGTAAAAAGAATAGGTAATCTAACTTTTATGTGATTATTAGATTCTTGAAATTCCAGTATGCTGAGACTGATGAGTCACAGATGCAAGAATCTCACAGTTGGCTGTTAGGGCGATTATAATCAAAGCTGTGGCAAGAAAAGCTCTATAGAGATTTGCCAATTTCGAGTCTCCAAAGCGTCTCCATAGCTATCATTTTTCCTTACCCCAGTTCTTGCTGAATGAGGGTGAAACAATTGTCTATTGGTGCAGCTGAGACATTTTATTATATAACTCATGACAAAGGTACATTTAGTCAGTGCCAGCTACATCTGTGTTCTGCATATTTTGTATTGCGTTGGAACTACTGGGGTCACTGATTTTACGGGCCTCTAGGACTAATATACCAAAACAGCTCCATTGGTTTAATAGGTACTCACTGTCCATCCCCTCACCTGCCACCACCTTACACTACATACAAATATAGAATTGAACTTGTATGCAGTATACATAAATATACATATACTGTATATGTATATGTGTATGTAAGCATGTATGTGTGTATGCGTGTTTGTAATGAATGCTGGTAGGTCAAATAACTTGAGTTGGAATAAAAATGGTTGACTCGACTTGAGTTTTCATAGATTTATAAGCAATTCTCATGTGCCTACTGTTTGCCTAGATGGCTGTTGGTACTAAATAGACGAGAGTCATTAAAGTAGACAAAGCTTTGATATGCTTTGGACTGATTGGCTTTTATCTCTGGAATTGAATATGCTGATGGATGGACTAACTGGTTGTTTGGGATAGAAGCATCAACCCTCTAGCCTAATGGCTTCTCCACAGCTTATGACCTGTACCCTGTCATCTGAACAAAAGCTATCTCCTCCAACCCACATAAAATGCATCAAAACTTTTCCTCATCTTTTTTCTACCTTGCATTTCAAGTTTGACATTTCTACTTCTAATGATCACTTCTTAAGATTATTTCCCCCAAATGTTGAGACATATTATTTTAGCAGAATCCGAAGTGCAACCTTTGACTCAACAATTACATCCCATTCCCTGAGCTGCTTTGTTTTTTTCAGGAGAGCAGATGAATCACACAGTTTGATTCATAAGTTCATCTAGAAAAACAAGTCTTATTCTTTTTTTGTATCTAACAGTCACTCTCAGGATCATTGCCAAAAGGTATTGAATGATTGCAATTCTGCAGAATTGAAAGTACAAACTTTGGCTCAGTAAATTCACTCATTCACCTGAGCTTGCTGATAAGGTTAACCAGACAGCATAAGGGCCAGAAGTCACCTGTAACTTGGTTTTAGTGTGTTCATTCAGCCAAATTTTAAGTGCTCCTGAAAGCTACCGGTAAACATCACCTGACAAATGGATGCAGCAGGGCAAGTGAATAAATGTGAGACAATGACAATATTCAACACTGGAGGTTTAGAATCGGTGAGGCTGACATCTGTGTCCTTGAATCTCTGCTACACATGCTCATCAGAGAGAATGAAGACCATTCGTTGTCACCTTTGCCTCCTTATTTAGAATGGCATGTCATGGGATAATGGTGTCTATGGACTCCCTTAAATTACCATGAAAGAGAGGCTAGAAATGATGGGGACAGGCATATAGAACTTTTGACTCCGCATTGAAAATTGTTTAAGGGGCACTAAGCCATCCATTTATGCTTCCTCCTTCAGTCAGGGTTCTCTCTAGTCTAAAGTATATGCAAACTGTGAAAGGAAAAAAGCAGTTGGTCTAGTGAAGTGGAAATGAAACCAGAGTGAGGGAGGTTCCAATGGGAAGCAGCAGAAGTAAAGAAGGTAGTGGAGAAAAGGGGAGAGGAAAATCTACTAAGACACACCTTATTTGGAAATGCAATAATGTTATCTAATACACTATATCCTAATTTAAAAATAAATAATTTTTTTTTAAAAAGTGGATGGCCTCCATGCTACCTGCTATTATTTTTGCCACAAATATCAATGGGTATTTTTGAGGTTTCACAAACCACACACTTATACTCAACAAACATTTGTGTTTTGTATGTGCAACATATTTTGTGCATGTTCATACGGTCTAAGTTTAAAAGATGTATCAGCTCCATACTAGAAAAGCAGAGTGCAGGGAAATTTGGAAATAAGGAACTCATCACGGAGAATGTGTTGTGATTATCATGCAGTAAAGGAGACTGCTCAAGTTCTATTGTTTCAGAGCTAAGACACTAGTTTGGAAAGGAAACTATGTGTTTCATAAACAGTAAATGTTCCCAATCAAAGGAAAGAAACACATACTTGTCGTATCATCACAAGTAGTCTATTTCCAAGAAGTAACCATTGTTAATAGCGCATCTCTGTCTGCACAAGAATTGATTCTCCTTGCCAATTCTACAGCTTTCTTGATTCACTAAGCATTGATTGTATAATAAAAGTTCACACGTTCCTCTCAGATAGATGCATAGCATCTCATTATAGAAATGCAACTTTAGTTAATGTGTGCATTTCTCTCTGGATAAACATTCCACTGCTCAAAGGATGTTCTTGAATTCTCTCACTAAAGGATAATATTTATTTTTGTGACAGCTTGAATTAATGTCTCGTGATTCAAATGGCACTCTGTGTTGATCCATACAGAAGATTTTTACTGACAATATTGATCATGCCATAGCCTTTTGCAGTGGTAATGTGCAATAGTAATCACTCTCTGGAGGAAGTCAATGCTTTGGTGCTTACAGTCACACTGTCCTTTCCCACAGCCCACTCTGTGAGGACTAAACTCAGTACCTTGAGTTGGGAATAAAGTCTGTATCATAATGGTTCAAGTCCAGGCTTTGTGAAGGAGAACCCCCAAGCCTGAACTTCTCTTTGCATCTTAATGAGCTCATCCTCTTTCCCACCCTCTACTGGCAGTAGCTGATCAGTAGCTGGCAGGACCTGAATGTCCCTAAGAAGATTGCTCCTGAGGACACTGTACAGCCACAGCCTTAGAACTGTAAAAAGAAGGACACAACCAGGGGATTGTTGAATGAAGGTTCACGGTTACAGTAAAAGAAAGCGTGGAGACATTTGCTGTCTGAGCAAGATCTATACTCTTTATGCAAAATGCACAAGACACTAGTTATTTAGAAAATATGAAAAAAGTATGAAATTAATGCAAGCATGGTTGGTAGTGGATAATCTAAAGAAAGATATTGTATGTGTAGTAAGAACGGAGCAGCCGTTACAAGTCTCTTGACAATTTGAAGAAATTGAAATGAAAAGCACAAAATGTCAAGTCTACTTTTAATGAACTTCAGAAATCCTTAAGCTAATGATGAGGCTGTGGAAGTGAAGATGAACATTTGTTGAGCTCCTATTGTATGTTTATAGCAGAGAGATGAGTGCTTAACATGAAACTGAGGCGCAGAAAGATCAAATCCATATTTCATGGCAATATTAGATTCTCATGAACTAAAAGATAGGGTTTCACCATGTAGCCCTGGCTGGCCTAGAACGAGGTAGACCAGCCTGGCCTCTGATTCACAGAGATCCATCTGCTGCTGCATCCTCAGTGTTGGGGTTAAAGAGGCTTACCATCACACCTAGCAACAGATAACTTTTTTAAAGGATATCTCTGTAATTATTCAGGAATGTTTCCCTTTTTTGCGTGTGTCCAATTGCAAAATACTGAATCTGATTTCTCAAACTCAAATCAATGTCTTAGTAAGAGCTTCCCTAGATTGGCCATAGGAGCGGGCATGCTCATCCCTGGGAAAGCATAACTTCTCCCCAGTGGCTGCCCCTATGTGTTTCTCCTCCAGTGAGGTCAGCAATAGTGCTAATCTCACTACTGTGAGAGGGAAATGACAGTAATATCGGTTTATGTTTTACCTCCATTTTCTGGTTCCATTCACTGGACCTTTGAAAAATAATCTCTTTGACATATTCTGACTTTGTCCATATTTTTAGACAACTATGAAATCAGTTGGTATTCTTTATGTGCATAACACCTTCTTTTAAGCTTTATTTACATGTACCTGATGCCTTTGTCCAGTTTGTCCAAACTTCTTAGTATTTAGCATTCAGATGCTTGGCTTCTGATGTCTGTGCATGCTTGAGTTGTACACTTTTACTTTTGTCACATGGATCACCACATCCTTAAACCAACATACTTAGTGTGCTTTGCATCTGATGTTCATCCATTCCTAGTAAGTCTGGTCTCAGCGTCAAGAAGTCAACAGTTCTGCCCATAATACACAGATCTAGGAGAACTCTCAAAGGGATTTCTGAAGAAAACAGTCTCAAGTTCTCACCTAAAGTAAATTATAGGCTTGGGGTATAGTTTCATGATTGAATGTTTGCCTAGCATGTGGGAGGCATTCAATTCAATTTCTAGCACTGCAATAAAATATAACACTCAGAACATAACATTCAAGAGAAAAATACTATTTCACATATTAACCAACAAAAAATTTGAGGCGGTTATGTTTTGAAAGTCATTTGTCTTTCTGTATCATCTATGCAGAATAGGTAGATAAAAAATTTGAGGCAGTTACGTTTTGAAAGTCATATGTCTTTCTGTATCATCTATGCAGAATAGGTAGATGTATTTCATTACACATTCCTGCCTTCATTCTCAAGGCATTGAAATCCTGAATATCAAAATGACTTCTAAGTGGGACTCAAGGTAGATGGATAAGCCCCCTGTGCCGATCAGATTGAGTTCCAATTTGGCAATTTTCATAGTCTTTGCTTCTGTGTGCTCCTATGAAGTTGTCTATTTGTATCTAAGCACTTCTTTGAGTTGGGGAAAATAGGCCTACTCATTAGGGAATATGTAAAGATGGTGGTGGTGATGTTAGTGCCATGACAAGGGACTGTCTTCACCCTAGAAGTCAGCTTGCCTGCCTCAGACAGCAAGCTTTATGCTTGCTTGGATCCTGAGTTACCTGCTATCATTATTGATTTGATAGGTTAATACTCCAGTGCTCTAGACTTTGTTAGGTGCAGTTCAGTGTAGGATCGAAAGGTCTCCTCCTTTACAACAGAAGGTAGATTGTATTTCTGTCCAACCTCACAAATGTAACTAGTTATAAAAGTTTTGACAAAAAGAGGAACAAAAAGATTCCATATTTTATCTTGTGTGTCAGAAAGTCAAAGGGGTTTGTAAATGGTACCCGTAGGTCAGGAGTCCATGGTCATCTGAACTACAGAGGAAGGGTCTGAACTACAGAGTTAACTCAGAGGGATTTCTCTGTTTTCTCAATTCAGCACATCCTTGTGAGCTGTACTGCAGACCCATTGATGAACAGTTTTCTGAGAGAATGCTGGAAGCTGTCATTGATGGCACCCCATGCTTCGAAGGTGGCAACAGCAGAAATGTCTGTATTAATGGCATATGTAAGGTATTGGGTATGTTTCCTTAATCTACAACTTTACAAAATGATCGTTTTTAAAAATTTATGAAGTCAGATGTCATTTATACTTTTATGGCATTTACTTGAATCTTTTATTATTATTATTATTATTATTATTATTATTATTATTATTATTATTATGTGGTCAGAAACACAGGGAGATAAGCACTCTCAACATCATTAAAGCCAAGTTTCATCTGAATAACTTTTCCCAGCTGATATTTAATTCATTGACGTCCTAATGAGCACAATGATATTACTTTACACACTGAACAGAGACAAGCTGGGCTTTATATCAAATCTGTTAATTCAGACTCCTGTGATAGAGACACTGATATGTTAAAAGCTCCGAGCTTCATTACCATACGCAGCCAGAAGTGGGAACTGTCGTCACCAGAAAGGTAATGCTAAGTCTGACTTTTAGACCTGAGTCATTTTGTATGTATAAAAATACCACTTTATTTTGCATATGAAAAACCAATGTTTTGAGCAAAATATGAGGAGTCTTGGTTGTCTCTACTGAAATCAACTAAATTAACATAATATAATAAACCAATTCCTGTCGGTTTGTTTTCTCTTTCTAAAAGTCAGTTAAGGACTTTTGATAAACTTTAACTGTCTACTTTCTGTAGATCTACACTAAGTGTTTATGATCAAAAGCTTAGGTCAAATAAAATGTACACAATAGCCTAGATGCAATTTATCCTCCCAAGATCTAGATTGTAGTATATATATTTTTAGTATTGTTAGTCTCCTTCTTCTATTGTTATAGTCTCAGAAATTAACTAAAAACTAAATGCTTCAGATACAAAATGTAAGCCCTTGATTCTTCTATAGGTATTGTGGAGTTTTCTCAAATCACACTTGAGGTTTAATTAAAACACTGAGCCATCTATAGAGTTTAAAGCTGGTAGCCTTTTGTTGGGGCAATCTCTCAGCTAGCTAAACTTATCCTGACTTCTTCTTCTTCCTATCTCTTCACTTGGACCTCACTGCCTGCTTCCAGCTCCCTCTATCTCCCTTCTGCCTCCTTCTGCATCTCTCTGAATCTGCCCAGTCTCCACCTACATGGAAGTCCCACCCCTGTACTTCCTGCTCTGGCTGTCACCTCTTTATTACACAAAAAGCCAAATTCTAGTCTGAACCAATTAGCAGCAGAAAATCGCCAGCTCCACCCCTTTGGGTTGCCCTCTGCAACCTAGGGCTGCTTGGCCTTTACCACGGCAGCTTGCTTTTTATTATTTTTATTCTTATTTTATTTTTCAGAATGTATTTTTTTTAATTCACATTACATTCCAGTTGAAGGCTCCCTCTCTCCTCCCCTCCCAGTCCTACCCCCACAAATCCCTTTCCCATTGAGCCCTTCCCATTCTCTCCACCTCGGGTACCACTCTACTCTTGGGCATCCAGTCCCAGAGGGACCAAGAACTTCCTCTCCCACTGAGGCCCAACCAGGCAGTCCAGATAGAGGTAGGGGATACAATGGCACTCAACAGAGTCAGAGACAGTCCAGTCCCACTCCCGCTGTCTCCAATTGTTAGAAGACTCAAGTGAAGACCAAGCTGCACATCTGCTACAAATGTGTTGGGGGAGGAGGGGAGCTAGGTCCAGTCCCTGCTTGCTCTTTGGTTGGTGATTCAGTATCTGTGAACCCCCATGAGCCCAGGTCAGTCAACTCTGTAGGTCTTCCTGTAGTATTATTTACCCCTCCAGTTGGCTCAGTCCTGTCTCCCACTCTTCCTCAAGACTCCCCAAACTCCACCTAATGTTTGGCCTCTGGTCTCTGCATGTTTCCATCTGCTGCTAGATAAAAAGCAGAGGTTTCTGTCTACAAGCATAGCAGAGTATTATTATTGTCTGTTTCTCATGGGAGGGGACTCAGGTTGAGCCAATCATTGGTTGGCGTTTCCTTCAATCTTTATCCGAGCATCTTGTAGGTAGGACCGGATTTTTGGTTGGTTTTGTGGGTGGGTTGATGGCCCCCTCCTTCCAGGGGTGGCTACAGGAGGTAGCCACTTCAGTCACTGAATCCCCTGCTGGTAGCAATCTCACCTAAGGTCTTTCCCATAGACTCCCCCATCCCAGGTCTCCAGCTAGTTGCAGAGATGTCTCCCACTGATTTCCATTCTCACTCCCAGCCCTCTCCCATCCTCCCCTCTCCCCACACCTGACAACCATCACCGCTCCTTCCTCTTTCCACACAGTTCTCTCTCTCCATCCCATCCACATCTGATGACTATTTGTTTCCCCATCTAAGTGAGATTCACACATTCTCCCTTGGGCCTTCCTTATTACCAAGTTTCTTAAAAAGCAACCTGCTTTTTAATACGATAATTTCTCAGAATCACCATTTGGGCATGTGAGGAAGAACAAGCATACGGAAAACTGGTGAAAGACCATAGAAATGACAATACCAAAATCCTGACAGCACTTAACACAACACTGGGCCCAGCAGTTAACAATGAAAATACAGGGACACTTCTTCCTACAATGCATGGAGGGAGAGGGGACTCAGGGAGAGGGAGGGAGGTCCTAAGCCATTCTAATATAGAGCAGAAAACATCAAGTCACTGATTTAAAATTAGCTCTGACACCAAGAAGTTCAAATTCAAGCTCTAGGAACAAAGTTATCCTTTTTTTATTAATTGGATATTTTCTTTGCATCAATGGGAAGAGAGGTCCTTGGTCCTATGAAGGCTTGATAGATGCCCCAGTGTAGGGGAATTGAGGGTGGGAGGTATGAGTGGGTGGGTGGGTGGGTGGGTGTAGGAACAAAATCATTCTTGAACAGGTGGTTACAACCTGACAAGCCTCTGGCAAAGAGCCAGAACGATTTTTCTGGAAGCTTTCAACCTGTCAGCATTCTCAAGGCAGGCGGTCTGAGGATGCCTTTCCCACTGACAGGGTTGGGGATGGTCCCCTAGAGGTGTCCCCTGATAGTGTCTTGAGAGAAAGTGTAAATTAACCTTGGGAAACAGTGATAGCTGCAGTGTGCCATGCAGAAGAGTTAGATAGCATAGCGCTGTGAGCCTGAGGGACAGCAACGGGTGGTGGGGGTCATGGATCCCACAATAAGATTCTGGCTCTATAGTTACAGCAATGGTGAGCTATCGAAGAACTAAGGTGAAAGATGGCATAGGAGCTTCAGCTGTGATTGGGGAAACTACCTAGTCTCTTTGAACTATGTTCTACAACTAAAACAGGGAAATATGAAACGATATAGTAGGGCTATCAGAAACTGTTTCCTATAAGCTCGGTGACTTATGACAAAAGAAACATATTGCCTCGGGATTCTAGAAGCTAGAAGTCTGAAATAAAGTACAGGTATCTGTCACCATGTTCTCTCTGAAGGCTTTAGTGCAGACTCTTTCCTTTGAGTTCCGTAACTTCTGATGATTACTGACAGTCCGTGTCAGTTCTAACAGCTCCCTTATTCTGCTTTCTGTCTTCATCTCCATTGGAACTGTCTTCACTCTGTGTGTCCATGTCCACAACGCTCCTCATCAAGGCACCAGATTTTGTGTTTAGAGCCAGCGTGATATTGAATGACCGCTCTCTTTTCTGATATATCTACAACAATCCTCTCTCTCCCATAAGGGCACATTCACAGTTACCAGAGATAAAGATTGCAATGTGTGTGTGTGGGGGGGGGGGTTATTCAATCTTCAGCAAGAATCAACCTTGAGAACTTAGGGAGGGAATCTTTATGCTATTGTCATTTTCATTAAGTGAAATGTCACTTACCGCTTCTTTTCTACTAAGTATAGCTCTGGCCTACCTTCATACTTGCATTTCCACTGGCTGGGAACAAAACCGTCTTAGAATAAGCATCTTTCTAGTCTCTACATTTTCCCTCGGACTTTGAAAAAGAATGGTGGCATTGACAGTAGCTTAGGTTGTAGTATTTAAGTTATCCAGTTGGTATTTAAGTTATCCACCATTTGAAAATTTGCAAAGCAAGATATTATATTAGCATTATTTTATAACATAATAAAATAACATTATGAAGAAAGAGAAAATGGGTGGGTTGCTATTAGTTGTTAGCACATCAGGGCTAAACATTTGGCAAATTAGGAACCTATTCTCCCCGATGAATAATCAGGAAAATGCATTGGCTCAAGGCTTGATAGAAAGGGAGGGTCAAGTGGTTCTGGTTGTTTTTTAAGGATACTGCCCACCAAGGTGAAGAACCATTCCCAATGATGGCATCAGAGAAAGGCCATCGTGAAGTCACTATGAACATATGCTAGTGGCAACATATCCACCTGATTCCACTGGCAAAACAGCCATACAATAGCGGGCCTTGTTGACAGCAAAGCGCATGCTGTCAGACTTAAGTTTCTTTCTTTCTCTTCAGAGCCCCCTTTTTGCCTTGTATTAAACAGGGAGAACTGACCTCATGTTAGATAGAGACTGTCTTCAATTTCTAAGTCACAGGAGAAGCAAATTGTGGGTGTGTGTGTGGGGGGGCAGTTCTTGTCTGCTTTCTGTTGCTGTGATAAACACCAGGACTAAACAGAACTTGAGGAGGAAAAGATTTATTTCAGCTTAGAGGTTACAATCCATCACCAAAAGAAGCCAAAACAGAACTCAAGGCAGGAGCAGGCTTGCCTCATGAATCTCATGCTTAGCTAACATTTTTCTACATCTCCCAGTATCACAAGGGATAACTCTTCCCTCACTGGCCTGGGCCCTCCCATATCAATTAGCAATCCAAAAAAAAAAAAAAAAAGAATGCCCCACAAATGTGCCAGAAAGTCATTCTGATGGAAAGAGTCCCCAGAGTGATACTCCCTCAGATAACTCTGGGCTAGGTTCAGTAGACATCTGAAGCTAACTAAAAGAGTAAGGTTTTCTCAAGCCCATGCTGAGGTATCCCTTCCCATGGAGGTATAGTATTTATTCTATACTATACCTTTGGGTATAGTACAGAATAGAGATTATTCAGGGCAAGGTGAGGGGAGTTGAGAGGGTAGTAGAGACAGAGAAGTGGGGGGGGGAGGAGAGAGGGGGGAGTACAGGCTGGCTATGAGCACATGGAGAGATTGGGGGGAAGGAATGGGGAGAGGGTAGGGAAGAGGAGCAAGAGAGCAAAAGAGTAAGAAGGGGGTAAGCAGGCGCAACTGGCTATTGCCAGGTAACTGTGGGGCGGAGCCTAGACTGAATGCCAACAGTATTGATGGAGAAACATGACCACCCACTCAAGTAGAAACACATGGACTTGAGGCATTTGGATTTAATTTTTGGCTTGCCTTACTTCACATTAGAAGTATTCCCGCTGGTCGAAATTTTTAAAAAATAAAATTAAATTAACATGTCTCAGTATATGTTTTCCTGGCTCACTTTAACTCTGTGGAAGAATGAAGGCCACTGGGAATATGCTTTATAAAGGTCAGCTTATTAGAGACTGCACAAGGTTGGCATAAGCATATCGCTTGTGTGAGAGTTGGCATTTCATTTCTAGCCACTGCAAACATCTACTTCAAACATCCTTCTATCCACTGTGACTTGTATAATTAAGTTTTGATTTTCTGAAGATCTCTTAGTGATTTTTGCTCCTCAACTAAGTCAAGGAGCAAATAGTCTTTGCACCAACAAGACAACTGGAGGTGGTTAACCTGAGGATTGGATGTCAGTGAGTTTTCTCAAGGCTTAGCTGGCCAAGGGTATAAAGCCTCAAACATTTAAAATTAGAAGAAAAATAGTCTACCTAGGCACAATCCTTATACCCAACAAGAGAGGAAGTACGGAGTACGGCGTATTGTTCCTCACACTGTCCTGAGAGAACGGCCTGAAACAAAGAAGCTTACTTGAAGTTCACAAGTCTCATAAAATTTCAAACTTACTGGTATGATTTTGGAATTTGGAGATACAGAAGTCCTTGAGTCTCTTCATACCTCGTTTCCATGCTCAGGATTTTAGAACAAGAAAGAATCGACCATGTTAACAAAGTCATTGGGAAGCAAAGGGGAGATGATTCAAAGGGATCACTGTGCAGAACACAGAATGAACTGCATCCAGACGACAGGAACAAAAGTGAATTCATCAAGAGGAGAAATAGCTAATTATCCCTCCAAAGCTGAATGGAGGGACACAAAATATGTCTGATACCACTGAGGGTGTGATGCTCTGAAGCAGGGGTCATGATGTGGGAGGGCGGGGTCTGAAGGGCTTGGTGATGGTTCTCAAGGTTAAAGCTTTCATGCATCCAATGGTTTCAGGCTTACCTGCTACCCTGAGTGGAGAAGCGGAAAGAATAGGAGAGACTTGATGGAATTGTGCAGCCACATCACCCTTGGTGGATGTCAGTAGAGGAGGAGTGTAAATGAGCCTATTCACAGAGACTTGCTGCTCCACCAACTTCGGTTCCAGATGGTTTTTCCAAAATGGTTTTTGCATTTGAGTGTATCAAAACTGTGCTCCATTCAAACTCTGACCACGGGGAACTTAACTTGAAACTTCAGTAACTGTGCGCTTCTCTTCCTTCTAAACAAGTGCAGCTATCCCCGGTCTCCTTGGGCTCTCTAGTCAAGGATTCAACGAATCTTAGATCCAAAGCATTTAAGGAAAAGTGTTATTATTTTCTAGAAAATATAGTGTAACAGCTCATTATATGGTATTTATTTTCTAGAAAATATAGTGTAACAGCTCATTATACGGTATTTACATTGTATTGTATATTTTAAATTGTATTCTTTTATTAAAAATAGATTCTTTTCTCACACAATATATCATGATTATAATTTCTCCCTCCCTCCACAGCTCCCAGTTTCTCTCCACCTCCCCTCCCTTCTGTATGCACTCCCTTTCTGTCTCTCATTAGGAGAAAAACCAAGCTTTTAGGTGATAACAACCAAACATAACAAAATAAAACATAGTAAGATGAAGCAGACACTAGTATAGCAAATTTGGGCAAGGCAATACAACAGGACAAAAAAAGAGTCCCAGGAGTCAAAGACCCACAGTTTTCCCAGACAGAGATCCCATTAAAGGGATCCTAAGCTAATAGGATAGATAGATAGATAGATGATAGATAGATAGATAGATAGAGAGAGAGAGAGAGAGAGAGATAGATAGATAGATAGATAGATAGATAGATAGATAGATAGATAGATAGATATGTAAATGTAGATAACCATGTATGTATAACAAAATGTCATTAGAATTCATTTTGTTGGTTTTTTTCCAGATCACTAGTGTTTTTGTTTTGTCCTAGGTCCCTGAGCTATTTAGTCTCTAGTTACTGGTTATCCAAGCAGTGTCAGGTATGGGATACTTCTCTTGAATGGGTCTCAAGTCAAATCAGACATTGGTTGGCTATTTCCACAAGTTTTGTGCCACCATTGTCCTAACATATTTTATGGTCAGAACAGATTGTAGGTCACAGGTTCTGTGACCAGCATTGTGTCCACCTTTCTCCTTTGGTAAACTTCAGGGTACATTCCTGCACCAAAGATACTAGAATACAGGAGTGAGCCCTCCATGCAGGCACCTGCTTAATGGCCCCATGTTTAAGGGGTTGTCTGGATTTTGTCCTTGGCAATGGGGCCCTACTGTAGGTTAGTAGAGAGCAAACATTTGTCTTAGCAACAGTCTGGGTTGATAGGAAATTTTCATGTGACCCCCTTGTCCAATAATTCAATTCAATGGAAATCAGCCCCTTGATGGGAACTTCTTGAGTCTATAAATTGTAGCATGGTTATCATTTATTTAGTAACTAATATCCCCTTATAAGTGAGTATATACCATACTTATCTTTCTGGACCTGGGTTACTACATTCAGAATGAGTTTTTCTAGTTCCATCCATTTACCTGCAAATTTCATGATGTCATTTTTGTTAACAGATAAATAATACTCCATTGTGTGAATGTACCACAATTTCTTATCCATTTTTTTCTGTTAAGGGATAGCTAGGTTGTTTCCAGTTTCTGGCTATTATGAATAAAGCTCCAACGAACATGGCTGAGCAAGTGTTCTTATGGTAGGACAGAGCATCCTTTGAATATAGGCCCTAGAGTAATATAGCTAGATCTTGAGGTATATTGATTCCCACCTTTCTGAGGAACTACCATATTGATTTCCATAGTGACTGTGAAAGCTTGTACAGCAATGGAAGAGTGTTCTACTTTCTCCTCTGCAATCCTCATCAGCATCAGGTGTAGCTCTAACGGGTCTCCCTTTATATGTTCCTTGCTTTTTCTTTCTTGAACTTTTAGTATTCTTTCTTTGTTCAGTATATTTAGTGTTTTGATGAGTACGTAGTGAGAAGACATCATCTATTTGATGTTCTGTATGCTTCTAGTGCTCTTGTAGGCATCTTCTTCTTTAGGTTAGAAAATTTTTCTTCTATAATTTTGCTGAAAACATTTTCGGGGTCTTTGCTGGGTCCTTCTCCTTCCTTTATTCTTATGACTATTAGGTTTAGTCTTTTCTTGGTGTCCCAGATTTCCTAGGTGTTTTGTGTCTGCTGTGGTAGGATAGCTGAGCTCTAGCAGAGACAGATTGCCCCGGCTATTGTTAATGGTGTGGGGTTTTTTAATTAATTATTTTATTTATTTATTTATTTATTTATTTATTTATTTATTTATTTACATCCCAAATGTTGCCCCCTCCCAGCCTCCCCTCCCAGAGTTCTTCACCCTATCCCTCCTCCCCTACACCTCTGAGAGGGTGCTCCCTCCCATCATCCTTCCCTGAGGCATCAAGTCTCTACAGGATCAGGTACATCCTCTCTCCCACTGAAAATCCTCTGCTACATGTGTGCTGAGGGCCTCTGACCAGCCCATGGATGCTCTCTGATTGGTGGCTCAGTCTTTAGGAGCTCTCGGGGGTCAGGATTAGTTGACACTGTTAGACTTCCTATGGGGTTGACATTCCCTTCAGTTCCTTCAATCCTTCTCCTTCTTCTATAGGGGTCTCCAACCTCAGTCCAATGGTTGGGTGTAAGTATCTGCATCTGTCTCAGTCAGCTGCTGGTAGAGCCTCTCAGAGGATAGTCATGTTAAGCTCCTGTCTGCAAGCACAACATGGCATCAGTAATAGTGTCAGGGTTTGGCACCTGCCCAGGGCCAGTCACTGGTCTTGGCTATTCCTTCAGTTTCTGCTCCATTTTTTGTTCCTGCATTTCTTTTAGTCAGGAACAAGTCTGTGTCAAAAATTTTGAAGGTGGCTTCGGTATCTGGGTTGGGGCTGACTATAGGTCTAGGTGCTGATTTCTGGATTTGGTTTTGTGGCATCGGTGTTTTGTTCCTTGGTCTTTGTTTGTCTATGGATTTTTCAGAGAATATGATGGCTGCGTCTTCTCTGTTTTGCTGGCCTGTTCAGCTGGTGTGTTCACAAGGAATGCCTGCTAATGTTGGAGTCTGGGATAGTGGGATGAGTTCAGGAAAGGAAGGTTAGAGAATATTCTTGAGATCCGAAAGGAAAGGGAGACCACAGTATGTTTCCAGTCACAGAGCTGGAGATAAGACTTGGGAGACTGGGTCTCAGGAGCAGGAGGAGAGGTGTGGGTCTACCTTCAGCCTACTGGTTGCCCTGGGAGTTGGAACAAAGCAATGAGTTGGGAAAGGGGGACGAGAATTGGATGGTTATGATACGTAGGAGTTGTGGGCAGGGATGAGGACGGGCTGCAGCTGGTATTCTGTTGTAGCACTAGGGCCTAGGCTGGGAAACTGTCCCAGGGGACAGAGAGAGAAAGGAGAAAGTCTTTGGGCAGTCCAACTAGTATTTTCTGGCAAGCAGCCATGCCCTGTGGTTAGCAGAGAGTACCTGCTAGAGTTGGGGTCAGGATACAGCAACAAGTGGGAAGAGGAGGGTTAGGAGGGACTGTTCTGTGGGACCCACAGGGGAGGTGGGCAGGGGTGATTAAAGCCTACAGCTGGTGTTCTGCTGCAGCCCTAGGGATGAGACTGGGGGATTGCATCTGGGGAGGGGGACAGAAAGAAGAGGGTCCCAGAGGCAGCCTACCTGATTTTCTGGCAGATGTGGCCTCTGGGTATTATAATTATCCTAGAGATGATATAAAGAATATAGGTTACATGCAAACATTATGCCCTTTGTCTAAGTTATCTGAGTATCTGAAAAGGTTGATTGTCCTGAAGCTAATCTTCCCATAGCTGAGGAGGGGTGATTTTATTTCTTGTGCCAATAGGAGGGTGCTTAAGTTATCCCTGTGCCTGTCACCAAGGCAAGGAAACAAGCACTCAGACTGTGAATAATAAAGTGGGGAAGAACTCACAGGTAGAGGCAGGTATGATGTCTCCTAGCCATGTCATTCACCCCAGCCTTGTCTTCCCTGCAGAGGGTTGGCTGTGACTATGAGATCGATTCCAATGCTACAGAGGATCGCTGCGGTGTGTGCCTTGGAGATGGCTCTGCCTGCCAGACTGTGAAGAAGCTGTTTAGACAGAAGGAAGGATCTGGTAAGAGACAACCCCAAGTAACGGAAGTATCGAGGGATGTTGGAGAGACAAAAAAAAAATTAATTTTCTTATTTTAAAAATAGCTTGTAAAAATTCCAGAAATCAGCTCTCTTTAGTAGTTACAGGATCAACCATTGCTGAGAAAATACAGGGAAATGTCACACTGACCCAAAAAGGCTGGTGGCTGCTCAGGGGAACAGAGAAGAGTGTGGTCCTTAGGAAGGTATCCTCCTTGAGAACATGCATCGTAAGAGGAACGACACCAAAAGCCAGGGAGAGATGAAGTTACACACAGAGAAGATGGGGATTCTGTTTGTGAGGGCAGAGAAGCCAGCAACATGGGGGAAGGTACAGAGGTGTACCTTCAAGGTCAAAGGAGAGGCAAGAAAGAGGCTTCACACCCGCAGCCTGGGCATCCAACACGGTGGTCTCTTCCGAGTCTCGGGAAGGCTCTTCTATCTAACATCTGGCTTCACTATTACCCATGCTGCACTATTCCTTTCCTGTGTTCAGCGTGTTTTGTGCAGCCTTCTGAACTACCCGTGAGCTAGGATTGTGTGGTGAGTCTCTCTGCGTTCATTTTGCCCCGCTATGGCCATGCAGGAGTTCTCATGGTACCTTTGTACCAGCCATGATCTCCAGCTGCTAAAGCTAAGATCTTAAGGTAAGATGAAGAGAACTCAGGGTTATTTAACTGACCCTCCCCAGATAGACTCTGGAATCAAGAATTCAGATATAAATAATGACTTAGAAGATGGGAGGACCTAGAAACATCAGGGAAGGGAAGGCAGCTAAGAAGGGTCAGGTCACCCAGCTGTGCTCAGCCATAGTATGTGTACATTTGCATTTCCCACCTGTAGAGTGTAGAAGGGGGATAATCATCAGCGGTTCCCACTGACCAGGGTGTGGTGATGGGAGTTAGTTCTCTGGGTTTTGGATTCAGATCCTGGATCAGAAAGAAGCATTGCCAGCTGCCTAGCGGTCACGTCAGCATCGGAAATGATACTCACCTTCAGATATAAAAACTGGTTTCTGGGTCCTAAAAAAAAATCAATCTCTCCCTCCTAGATATGTCTGCTACTCAGGATGAAGTGCTTAAATGTTGTCCCAAGAGAACTGAGTGTTTTCTTCAGTTGATTACATGACCCATTGCCCCACAGTAGGCATACTAGCAGTTAGTCCACATTTACCTCGATTCTATCCAGATTTTTTTTCAATTTTGACGGTTGACCGATTAATGCCAAATTGTGAAATGATTCTTTCCCTCCCTTTAAGTATTACCGTTGGCAGACTGCACTTCCTGTCTTCACTGATAGCTTTATGATGGATGACACACACATCTTCTAATTGCTTGCTGGGGGTGCAAATGATAATCCAGTATGTGTTAAAGTTATAATTAAGCGTCATGCAGTGGCTGTAGTTTTTTAAATCTAAACAAAGGCATTTTGTAGATATTTTCTATTATTTAGATATGGACCTATTAACCTAAATTATAAAAACTCAAACTGAAACCGTGTTTCTTTTAACCTCAGCTTTGTTTCTCCATAAGGATCTGTAGCTGTGGTCTCTGCTATGCTGAGAATCTTACATGTCTCATGTTTTACATGATGACCTGAGTTGCTGTTCCTAAATTTCCTCTCTTTAACCCTCTAATATCTTAGGGAATTGGACTTTACTTCTGCCACTGATTTATTTTACTGTCTGGTTTTTCTTCTTCCCTAGTCTCTTGGAGATGACAAAGGGGTAGGGGACGACAACAGATTGGCCTGTGCTCCTGGCCACATGCACTCACTGAGCATCTGACGTCTCCCTGAGACCCTGTGTTAAGTTCTCTCTCTTCCATTTGCTACTTGAAATGCATGAGTGGTCCTTTGTTATCCCTGAATTGGTGGCAGCTTTACACTGCCTGTGCCTACAGGTTTCTCATAGATCTCTGGTCCTGTTCCTCCTAATGCACAGGGGACGTGCACTGAGTTTCACTCTGGACTGCAGTTAAGATGGTCCGTGTCCATAATCCATAGGATACTTAACAGACCCCATCTTTGCTACATGATTAATGAAGTTTGACACGAGGAGGGGGAAAGACAGTGCCTACCACTCTTCCACCATGCAGATGAAGCAGGGGCATGCTGCAAAATAATACTGAAATGCATTTACTTGAATTGGTGTAGGGGACTCGTGTGAGGTTCAAAGTTAGACAGTTCTCTGAATTTATTCTCCAACTATCCTGAGGTGTTGCCGCACTTCACTTGATTTTTTTTTTCATTTAACTTAATGTAATTATTAACTAGGAACAAAATGATCTTTTGGTCTTTGTCTCTACCTGGCTCAACTCCAGATGACCACAGTCTCTATCTGGAGTATGTATTTGGTAAGTGCTCCTAGAATTGTAGGTAAAATGAGTTTTTTTTTTTCCTTAAGATTCATTTCAAACTCTCTTGCTGATAAAGAACAGCAGCCAATTGGCTGTTCTAAGTTAGGGTTTTTTGTTTTTTTTTTTTTTTTTTTTTTTTTTTTTTTTTTGGTTTTGGGTTTTTTTCCCCCTGATTGTTTTGCTTTAATTTCTTAACTCTTTTAAATAAAACTACTCTTTTGGGTATTGGTCACATCAATGTTTTTCTTTGACTCAAACTCTTCTTACAAGAATTATTTTAAAAGTATTTCAACTAAAACATAGTCTCCAATTAAAATGTTTATGATAGCCAGACCCAATCCTTCTTCCTCCCCACTCTTCTTCCTCACTGGGGAAGCAGTTGCTGCTACTACCTTCAGCTGTGGAGGCATGAAATATTGCCAAACTCTTTTATCTGTTGTTAAAGAATGAGAAAGGATGACGCAGACTTAAAATGGTTCAGGAGGCAAGAAATGAGGTTGAGATCTTGATCACCATTAGCCTCAAGTAAGCCATCTTCCAAACCTCAACTTCTAAGTCCCTACTGACCCTGAGTAATATTTTTTTTCTCTTTGTAGTCCTGATATCCTTAGGGCTGACTATGTGTGTGGCTATCTTTGTGCTGAAATTTCATAGTCTCTAAGAAAAAATGTGTCCACATCTCTTGCCTCCTTGGGATAACGTTCCAACAAATAAGTTCCTGTCTTTCTCTGTAGAAAGATATCTTATTCAGTAGATGTGATGCCATGTACCAGATGATACCATCTTGACCTCAACTTCATGGCAGAATTGGGGTACATGATGCCCCTCTTCTTATAACACCTCATAGTACCTTCATTTTCCATTGTTCATGAAAAAGGAAAAGCATTAACATGGTGAGATAGCACTATGATTACCGTGATGAGAAGTATCTGGAATTAGAAGAACCTGGGGCAAAGTGTTAGATACAACACCCAGATATTAAAGTTGCCTGACTTGGTCATTCGTTTACTGATTACCCAAGAAACAATTGAGCATGTGTTGAAGAATAATGGATATAACAGTGACTCTCTCAGTTGCTGTCTCTGTTTTATATCAGTGAGGATACGGGGAACGGATGTGGCTCTGACATTTGACTTGTAGATGCAAATTAAACAGAATTTCTGCCTCAGAAGGAAGTTGGTGGACCATTAAGCTGGTCAAAGGCATTCCAGGCTAATATTCATCATTAAAATTTACAGCCTAATTAAAAAAAAAAAAGAGTTATTTTTAAGTTTTGGTCGTGTGTGTGTGTGTGTGTGTGTGTGTGTGTGTGTGTGTGTGTAGGTCTGAGTGCTGTGCCCATAGAGTCTGGAGGTGGGTTTCAGGGAACCAAACTCAGGCCTGCTTGAAAGGCAGTATACACTCTTACCTGCTGAACCATCTTCCCAGCCTCAAGACCAGTAGTCATCGACTCAGACCCTATGGAGTCCAGCTTCCTCAGCCTTGGTGTGTTTCTACTGCTTGATGTTGGGTTCCTTGTCTACTTTGCCTTTGAACTCAGCTCTCTTTTCTAACACTGTTTAGTATCCTTGACCTCTTAAAAATCATGGTTCTGGATTATTTCTCTCTCCTTCTTTAGTTTCTCTATACTTCTATTCCAAGCTGCAGCCGTTATACTTAAGTTATGACCTTGCTCATACTGGTCTTTGTCTTGTTGCTGGGAATGAGGGACCTCCATTGCTGAGCAGTCCAAGATTTTCGTATGGCTAAATGAGTCACTTAACTCGATGCCGACAAGATCAGCCTTGACTCCTGCCTCTTTATTTAATCATAATCACTATATTCTTAGATTTGCATCTTAAGGCTTTGAACTAGAGCAGGTACTATAAAATGAATATTTAATTACACACACACTATATATATATATATATATATATATATATATATATATACAAGCTTAGGAGATTTGTTACATTTAATAGTATTATTACAACTCAGAGCACAACATTTAAATTAACTGAGTTTTCTCTGATCAATGCACCCCACTTATAATTCCATTTGCATAAAAAGCACAGAAAATAAAAATAATATTCTGAAGTTGAGAAAGCAAAAAAGGGACAAAGGAAGTCCCTGATCTATAATATAAACTCTTGATGCCAGCATCAGTATGCTTAGAATGGTAGATTCTTAGCATATAATAGCATCTTCCTGAAATGATATGTGCACCTGGCAGCGCAGATCCTACCAGTTCCCACAAATCCCACCATACCCCACCTACTGACAGTCATACACGTAGTTTTCACTGTAATATCTCACTAGTTTCTGTCACCGATCTTAATACTTGGAAGTGAAATGTACATTAGAGATCAATAACACTCACAGCTCATGCTGTTTCTGTCTGTGCATTTCCACAACTGTGTATATGCTAAAGATTTGAAGGAGGGGAGCCCTCTAAGAATGTCAGTTGTATAGGCAAAGGGAGAAAGGATATAGTAGTTTAGGCAAAAGAAACATGCCTATTGGGGGGCGGGAGGAAAAGAGATACTTTTAGGAAGGAATCACATTGATTTAAGGCTTAAAGTTGCTTGAATGCTACATCACAAAGTTTACTGTGTTTGCTTTGAGTTAGGAGAACAGAGGCAGTTGTATGACTCTGGATGGGTAAAGTACTATGAGGAGATCAACATCTTAACAAGTCTATTTCTCTGAAAACATAGAGTTGCTTGCTGTAGATTCATTCATTGCTACCAGCCATAAGCTGAATCCAAATTAAGGGAATAAGGGCCTGGAGAAGAAATTGCAAGTAGACGGGAGAATCACATAAGAAAACATTCCAGAGGGGATATGATGGAGTGTGACTCTCTCAGAACCCAAAGAGACTGGATATTGTCACCCTATACTGTTGCTGTCCTCCAAAAAGTTTTAGGTTGGTCTGGAAGGGAAGAATGGGTAGAGTAGTTAGATGCCCCAGAATTGTCACATACAGGCTAAAATCCTTCCAGGGCTGAAGACTACGCTAACCCTTTGCCCTAAAAATAAGAACAAGAAGGCACTCTCCACTTGTGACCCTCCCTTCCTCCTGGCTTCTAGTAAGGCAGTTGCGATGTCTCACTACGTATTAGGAGAATGTCACACTTTTGGAATAATGAAGACTAGAGCTCTAAATCTAGGGCAGAGCAAGCTTTTAGGAACACTGATTCTTTTTTTTTTTCTCAAGTTCATCCTCACCCCGTGATTCACGGTAAACACAGAACTGTATACGAGACAGACACCTGCATGCCACTGTTCTCGAGGGAGGCAACAGAAAATGCATTTAAAAACTTAATGTTGGGTTGGTACCAGAGAGGGAGAGGAGAGGGGGGAATGGAAGAAGGGGGTGTGAGGGTGGAACTGGGATGAGAGAAGGGAAGGGCTGCAATTGAGATATAAATTGAATAAACAAGTTAATGAATAAAAGAATAATAATAAAGCTTAATATTTCCTCCAGAAGCTCCTTACATATACTGTGAGCATCAGGCCTCTAGTGAGTGTTGTTGTAGTTACCACTAGCAGACACCATCAGTCTTATGAAAGACAAGCAAACCATTGTAGAGGGTTTACCCAGGCTCAGTCATGTGGCCTCTTTATGAGCACCTGTTTATTAGAAATGACAGTCATCAGGGAACAAGCATGCCAGTGGATCAACTCTCCCTCTCCCTCTCCCTCTCCCTCTCCCTCTCCCTTTCCCCTCTCCCCTCCCCTCTCCCCTCTCCCCTCTCCCTTCTCCCTCTCCCTTCTCCCTCTCCCTCACCCCCCCTTTCTGTATTGCAAAAAGAGTTCAGTAAGATGGCATATTAAATAGCAATGTCTTCAGAAGTAAGACTGATTTTCTGTCCTGTCCTCAACACTGAGTGCTGTAGACGGGGATGTGACGGGCAGTTCTCTGGGTGGTCTCCATGGACCCAGCGACTGATTCTTTCAGGTCATATTATATTTTCCAGTTTTCTCTAAGTGGAGTATATTTATTATAGGAAAGACGCAAGAAGATGTATCCCTACCAATTTCTTTTCTAACTCCAAGCATTCAGGAGAAGCACAGATAATCCCTAAGTGTTTCTATTTGACATTCAGCATTCCTCCAGTTTTAGTTCGTCTGTGATAGCTATTTACCATTTTAGACATTTCACTTACTTGGAAAAATAAAAAAAAAAAAATCAAACTTAAAAATGATTTCTGTATTTTCCTTTTTTATTTAAATCCAGAAACAAGGTAGTGGGTGTAATATGCAGTACCATGTTCCTTCCTTGGTGAGTTCTGCAGTATGAAGGCATATAATATCCTAAATCAGACAGTGGTGACAAAGAGCAATATCCCAAAAGGTGTTTTCAAATTTTCATTAGTTATATTTACATGTGATAATTTCCCCCCCTGAATTAGTGGTATTAGTGAGCTGTGTCAGGCGAATCCATGAAAGCCAAATGGAGTTGAACCAGCCATTTTAAAACTCACATAGGATTTCTACAACGGTAAAGCCATGTAGGCATGCTCAGACGGCAGAGATGAGTACTGTATTAGTCACAGTCTTACATTATCGCTACAAACACCCAAGAGAAAACTACTTAAGGGAGGAAACACTTCTTTTTGGCTCATGGTGTTAGGGATTTTTGTACGTGTTTGATCAGGCTCGGTTGTTTCTGGGCCCAGAGGAGCAGAATGCCATGGCAACAGGAACATGTGACAGAGGCTGTTAATCATATGACAACCAGTTTTGCAGAGTCCATCCCCTGTTATTGACTGACTCTGGCAAGATCCTGCTGCCTACTTTTTACTACATCCTGATAATGCCAGAGGATTAGGTCAGAGTTCTTAGCATCCAATACCTTCTCTGAGCCTATGAGATGAAACTCAAGGTCACAATACATGAGCCTGTACACACACACACACACACACACACACAGAGAGAGAGAGAGAGAGAGAGAGAGAGAGAGAGAGAGAGAGAGAGAGAGAGAATGTGAGAGCATCCATGGAGAATTAACAGGTTTATACATGCCTTAAAACCAACCTATAAAAAAGGTGAACTCTTCGAATAGTGGATCCGAGAGATGCCACACCCATCACACTTCAGTTCCTATCATTGTGCAGATGAGACTCAAGGGAGCTAAGTGAATGGTTGGGATTCTGAGAGCACGATCCGCACCATGCACAAGCCAGAACACAAGGCCATCTCAAAGCCCATTCTCCTTCTACCTTATAAAGCCATGGTTGCTAAGAAGCATGGGTAACACGGAAGCACAAGGAGCTGGTGAGCAGAGGCAACTACTAAGTGTCAGTCTCTTCTCTCACCAGTGTGCCTCCGACCATGGCAACCATGAAGCAGGAGAAGATTGCAGCTTTAAAGTAGATATGGGTTCTTCAGAAGCCTGGAGGAGAACCCTGCAAAATAAGTTACAAATTGGTAATTTTGAAAACCATAGGAGGAGAGGAGGAGGGAAGGCTTCCTGCTGGACAGAACTGTGTGATGGTGTAGAAATCGGGGGTCAGAACTAAGGTTTTCATCCTGGGATGATGGAAGCAAGCCAGGGGGCCATCAAGGGGACTGAGGTTCCTTCTGGAAGGTCTGAATGAACAGCAGCTTGGATTAAATTATATCTAAGAAGTTGTTTTGGACATGGTGTCGATGACGAGGAAGAAAAGTATGTAGCCTGTGCATGGCTTGGAAGAGGTAGTCTGAGGGCAAGAATCAAAGGGAGAGGCAGGGATGCCAGCAGGAAGCTAGGTTGGAGCTCAGACATTCTGACCTGTTCACATAGAATCACACAAGAGAAATCAATGCTTCCTGGGCCACAAGTCCTCCGAGTCCTGTCTGTATCTACTCACCTGTCTTCATAGAGCTATTTACACACTAAGTTGTGAAGCTCTGGAGAATTCTGTCGCTGGCTAGTCTCTTTTTAATTCTTCTTACTTGGTGCTTCTTCTTGTCCCATTAGCCACCCACCACGGGCACTGAGGGATGGAGATGCCGAGGGAAGGATAGCAGGCTGTGCTAGCTGAGAACCTAACACGCCTCCTTCATCACTGTCTCTTTTGTCCTTAGGTTATGTTGACATCGGACTTATTCCCAAAGGTGCAAGGGATATAAGGGTGATGGAAATCAAGGCAGCTGGCAATTTCCTGGCCATTAGGAGTGAAGATCCAGAAAAATACTACCTCAACGGAGGGTTCATTATCCAGTGGAATGGAAACTATAAACTGGCAGGCACCGTTTTCCAGTATGACAGGAAAGGAGATCTGGAGAAACTTATGGCTCCAGGCCCCACCAACGAGTCAGTGTGGCTCCAGGTAATACTGAAGGGAAGGGAGCTGGCGGCCAGTGTGCTCAGTACTATTCTTCTCATGCTGGCCACTGATGTTAGGACCAAGAGCCTGTGCTGTTTCTTCTTTGTTCTTTAGAACTGGCGGAGCCCCAGGGCCTCAAAACATTCACTGGGAAGTTTGAATGTCGTTCTCAGGCTGGTGTATTCCTTATACATTTAAAGTGTCTCAATGTGGCTTCCCAGATGTGGTGACAAAATGAAGTGATATCATGTTGTTTTCAGGAAATGAAGGCATTTACCCATATTCCCAGTTAGCAAGTACACAGGGTACCTTTCGCGTGAACCCCATGGTGTAATGATCATGTGATTAAAATTTCCTATTTATTAGCTTCCCATGATATTTTAGCCAATAAATAACAGAAGGAGATTGTATAAGCATAGAAAGCAAAAGTAGATGTAGATGCACGAAGACATAGACGGAGAACCTTTAAGTGGCATCCACTGTAACGCATACTTCTGTAACCACTTCTAAGTGTGAGGCATTCTGTAATGTTTTATGTACATGTGTTCATGAGTTTACGTACGTGTATGTGCCAGCGTGCAAATGTACTGAAGCTTGGTGTCAGTTGGGACATTTTTCTCTATTGCTTGCCTTATTTTGCTTGATTCTTTTGGGACAAGTCTTTCACTAAGCCTGGAGCTTGCGTATTCAGTTAGACTGGCTGGCCAGCAAACCCCCTCTCTGCTTCCTTAGTGCTAGGATCATAGGTGAATACCCCATGCCTGGCTTTTTACCTGGGTGCCCAGCAAGCACTTTAGCTTCTTACCCATCTCCCTGGCCGCTGGGTATAGTTCTTAAATGCCTGCTTTACAGTCGATAGTCAGGACAGACTTTGACATGACTCCTCTCTCGAATTTTAGCTACTATTCCAGGTGACTAACCCTGGTATCAAGTATGAGTACACAGTCCGGAAAGATGGCCTTGACAATGACGTGGAGAAGTTGCTGTACTCCTGGCAATTTGGCCGCTGGACAGACTGCAGTGTAACATGTGGAACAGGTGAGAAATGGCTGCTTCCACTTGGAGACCCCACGAGCTTTGGAGTAGGGGAGAGAGGTGATCTGAGCCGACGTTTTCACTCTGTATCTGCTGATCTTCAGTCGCATGGAGGTAGCCCAAGGGATCCCTTTGAACAGTGACTCTATGGGTGTGGCTTAAAAGAATGGATATTCTGCTTACATATCATTGGTCTGCTTTCATCACATGGGTACCACAAAGGGAGACTGGGACATACGAAGGCAAGAGAGGACTCTTGGAAAATTCAGGTATTGCCTAAGTGATGTGTGAAGGTTGCCAAGTCCTTGCAGGCAAAGGACAGGCCTCTCGGTATGGGGGTTGGGGGTACTCACTCCTTTCAGTAGCTTTAGAAATAATGTCATGCGCAGACGCTTTGTTTCTGGTCTGGTCTTTGGACCACACTTGAGTCGGTTCTGGAACCTCTTGCTTCCTTCCTCGATCCTACTGCCTGTAAAACCAGAGCGCATGCGTAGCAGACAGCCAAGCTGCGTAATACAGCCAAGGGAAGCAAAATGAAGGACAGATCGTGCCGGGAAGCCGTTCTTCTCCACAAGCTTCCTTCTTTCCCTCCTTGGCCTCCTCGCTTACTCCCCTACCCCAGGTACCAATCGTAGAATACAGTCCAGAGTCAGAAATTGGGTCACACATAATCTAGCTCGTAAACAATTCTTCTTTTCTTCGAGGTAGCACGGAGAACTCCATATAGCTTTTAGAACTCATAATAATAATTTTAAAAAGCCTATTTTTATTTTTAATTGTGTGTATGTAGGGATGGTGAGTGTGCGTATGTGTGTGAGTGCCTGAAGAAGCCAGAGGCGTTGGGTCCCTGGCGCCGCAGCTATAAAGCCGCTGTGAGCCTCCTAATGTGGATGCAGAAAATTGAACTTGGGTTCTCTGCGAGAGCAATACACAAGGCAGAGCTGTCTCCCTAGCCCCTAAAACGTTCATTTTTAATATGTTTTTTTATATATTTTATACACATATATATTTTGATCACACATGTGCACATATATAAGCTTTGGACACTGCTAAGATAGAACTCAATCGAGGCCAGAGGCGCAGTCTGGCCAGTGTTACGTGGGAGTTGACTGGACAATTCATCCTTGATTACCATGGCTGTCTCCAGCATTGCCCTGGCCTGTGGCCCAGTATGGGCCAGGATCCCAGAGAAGAAAAGGCAATTTTAGCAGGAGATAAATGGGGGTATAAAATACTTTCCCTGAGGATCATTCATGAGAAAAATGAAGTCACTGTGAATGTAGTTCTAAGGACATTTTCAACCTGTGGTTCCCTCTCAGCTCTCAGAGGAATTCATGTTTAAACTTTACACTTAAATTACTTGTCCCAGACAGACCACACGTACTAAAACTTACCTAGTGCTGGTTGTCAGGGACTCCGCCGAGAAGCAGAACGTCCTCCACCCTCTTGTGTTTCAAGATATAAAGAGCTTAGGCGTAGTGTTTCAGAGCATTAGGAGACAAAAGAGCTAAGTGGCTGGGCTTTGCAGTGATCATAAAGCTACATCTGAAGTTAGGTAGGAAAGAGAATATCCTTAACTAATGTCAATTAGACATTAGTTTTCATTACAGCTTGATCCTTCAGCACCACCCCTGATTTAATGGGATTTTCCTGGTGATGTTGTGAACTTCACCACATTGTCTATTACAGGAAGGTCCCTGGCTCTGGCAGAGAAAATCATGCCTATCAATGTTAATACCCAAGAGACACGAAGGAAGAGATACTGATGTTCGCACAGTGTGCACAATGCGAAGTGTAAAGACAGAAGACAGAACACTGAACCATTCAGGGATGCTTGTTATTGTACTTAAGTGAAAACTTTCTACATTATGAAAATGTACAGTAACACAGGAAAGGGGAGAAAACACAAGGGACCAAAAGGTGGAATGGGAACTACGAAAAACAGGGTGAGGGTGGGTACCCCAAGAAACAGGGTACCCTAACAGCATCCCTGAGGCCCCTTAAGTCAGTGCCTCCCAAGTGGAAATGGTGGGTAGCTAACATTGGCAAACGTTCTGTTTCATTCTGTTCAAGTAAACCCTTGAAGACACGTTTTAAAGCAAGACTTCATAAAGATAATAAAACTATTTATCAAGGCGGGCTTAACATATGGGAGTGATCGGAGATGACGCATAGTTCACCACACTCGTAGAAAGGAGAGCGCAGAGATCTCTCAGCCTCTGGCCATCACCAGTGGCCAGTGCAATGGTCTCCCATTCTGCAGCTCTCCTAAGCCACGTTGCTTTTCTACCCTGTGTAACTGCAGGGCTAAGGCCCTGTCATGTTTTGGGGCCTTTAGTTTTGTTCTCTAATATTACAGTTGCTTGTAGTTTCCCAGTTGGTGCCGTGCTTAGCGAGCGTGCTCCATGAAATGCTGAATGCCCGCTTTACCTGGGAGTTGCTAAGTGGTGTGGGATCTTGCAGGCTTTTCTGATTTTCCTTAATTGTGTGGCTCACCTGGCTTGCACAGAATGGCTACAGACAAGGAGTCACGGTTGGGTTGGAAAACTGACTTGGCTTAATTTTGTGAATGGTTCCTTCACAGGAAAGAAACACTTATTTTCTCTAACACTGTTAAACACTCTTCAGGCAGAGTGGATTCTTTTACTTGGACAAGTTTTCACACCTTCCCCCCAACTCCAAAGATTCCTCTAACATAACAATGAGTTTGTGAAATTGCATTATCAGGTCCCCAGGCATTCTGATAGGGAAAATGGTATTGGCTTTCAGACTTACTGCTGGGATCTGTACGGGTGTTAGCAACCACAAGTGATAAAGTCAAGCACATTCATGCATATCTAATCAGTGATTGGGGTCCTCAACAAGTCTGTGAAGTTTCTGAGCTGGAAAAGAAGAATTGTAGCATTGAGGTTTCAATTGTCTAGAAAATTGAATTATACAGAGTATAGAAACAGATTTAAGTGGGGCTGGATGAGTGAAATCTCCTCTATAGCCTAATGTCAGAGCGTGTGTTCAACCCTGGTCTCAGAAGACTCTGAAGCAGAGTGTCTTCAGAGGGAGTTGATACCCCATAAATAAATAAATAAATAAATAAATAAATAAATAAATAAATAAAATATATTTATAATTTATCATAGTACATTATTTATATGTCAAATATATTACCCATTATAACTAATTATATATATATGTATGTATATATATATACATATATATATATATACATATATACACACACACTATTATAATATTTGCACTGTTAAAAAGATCATAATGAAGAAACTGAGGCTTGGGAGAGTTATGGAGATTGTCAAAGAATACTCACCAAATATATGTTAAAAAGCAGACTCAAACCCAGTTGTGATTCTTATGGGATTGATGTGGTACCTGCTGTTGATATTTCTCTCTCTCTCTCTCTCTCTCTCTCTCTCTCTCTCTCTCTCTCTCTCCCTCCCTCCCTCCCCCTCCCCCTCCCATCCCCCTCCCTCTTCCATCCCCCTCCCTCTTCTTCTTCTTCTTCTTCTTCTTCTTCTTCTTCTTCTTCTTCTTCTTCTTCTTCTTCTTCTTCTTCTTCTTCTTCTTCTTCTTCTTCNCTTCTTCTTCTTCTTCTTCTTTCTCTCTCTCTCTCTCTCTCTCTCTCTCTCTCTCTCTCTCTCTCTCTCTCTCTCTCTCTGTAGCACAGTGCAGGCTTTCCTTGACTGAGTTTGCATTGTGGCAGGTAGATATGAAGAAAATAGAAGCAAAGGAACAAGGGAGCCAGGAAAATAGCATTCTCTGGAAACTGAAGTTGAAAGTTGGTGGACTACGTTGGATTTATCAATATTCAACCCTCACTCTTTTCTTCTTCCTGTGAAGTTAGTGTTACTTCTGTGCACTGGTATTTATGAAGGGGATTTACTGATAAAGCTATTGATTCCCAAAATTTCCATCATTTCCTATTATTAAAACATTTTTATGTTCAGTGTGAGAATGATAATTTCTGTGCTGATGTGAACTTTACCATGTATTAATATCATTGTCACTTGAGTGGGTGTAAAGAGATCTCTTCGGTCCTTCACATACTGAGGTGAGAGTCCCTGGAGTCTTTTCAGACGATATGGTTAGGCACTGCCTGGAGCCTCCTTGATCGCATAAGTTTTGACATTTCAGAAATGCTGCACTCTTGTTTGCAAAGCCGTCTTTGGTTGCTTTATCTAGCAAATCCTAATGTGAATTTTAAATTTAAACCATCTTAAACAAACTAGCTGCATAACAGACTCTATTTGAAAAATCGCAATATTAAGTTGAGACTGCCATGAGCTGTCACCGTTCTTGAACTTGTTTTTCACACGGAACTTTACTTTTCCTTCTTTCAAGGCATAGTCCCTTCCAGTTGGAAAGCATGGGTGACAGGTTTAAAATCAAGGCACTTAACTGGCCCTGTAGCAATAATAGCTAATATAATTTATTAAGAATTTAAAGGAATTTACAATCTTCTGAAATACCATTGTGTGTGTGTGTGTGTGTATGTGTGTATGTGTGTCTGTGTCTGTGTGTGTGTGTCTGTGTCTGTGTGTGTGTGTGTGTCTGTGTGTATCTGTGTGTGTGTGTGTCCGTGTCTGTGTACAGGCACACAAATGGCACTGTGGGTATATGGTGGTCAGAAAAAAACTGACAGCAATCGGTTTTCCCCTTACTGTGTGGCCTCTGGATACCGAACTCAAGTCGTCAGGCTTGGCTGAGAGTGCTCTAACCCGGCGAACCATCTCACAGGTCTGATTTTCCATCTTAGAAGCAGAAGTTTCAGGTAATTGTTTTCAGATGACTAATAATTTAGTGTTATGACATCACACAGGTTTATTGGCAGCCTTAATTAGTGAAAGTTCTCTGTGGGCAGTATCCAGTTTNAAAAAAAAAAAAAATGACAAGCCATAATTCTTTTACTTTTCGCCCCAAATCACAGTCATTTGGATATAGTCCAACCTCATACTTTCTGAATTTGCAGTTGCATAATAGTAATTACTCTTAAAAGCATGACCTGATTCTCACCCCTCCACCAAAGCTTTTACAACATCCCACATTAAAGAGAGCTGCCACTCTTCCGAAATTGGATTTCAGACTAACGAGGGTGCCACTGAAGAGTAATAGTGTTTGGTTTTTACTCTAAATGATTAAGTTCATTAATGTAAGGGAGATGATAGCACTCGGAAGCCCCAGCAGGAAAGAGTTGTCTGACTGGCACTCACTGCCCTGGCTGTGGAGAAATCAAGGAAGGTAAGCAGTGCGCATGAACACTGGAATGTGAGGGAAACAAGGCTTCTATCCCTAGGCCAGGAGAATTAGAAGTGGCAGTTAGACAAAAAGATAGCAAGCAGTTCAATTTCCAGGCCTCGAAGGAAACCACGGTCATCCATGGGCGCCCAGGAGTTCAGAGCAAGGTACAGGGAGGAACAGAGTAGATCTGGGAGGAAGAAAGGACGACCCAGGAGAGGAGGGGGTGACGAATCAGCAGAGCCAATGCTCTGTAAACTAAGGAGGCGAAGCTGCATTGGTCCCAACAGGCGAAGGGAAGAGAGCCGGCAGCCATTCCGTCCATACAGGTATTTCTTCATCATGCTCACAGATCCTGGGAGACAGGCATTTGTAAAGGGTATAAAAGGATGGAAAAAAATCCCTACTCCAATATGTTGGGCCTCTCAACTAGGAAGAACTCAAAGACCACAGTCAAAGTCACTCAAAGACTCGGAGACTTGATCGAAGTCACTCAAATGTCTTGGCGCTGGCACCATCTGAAGGCTCCTCTTGGATTGAAACTCTCACCTTCAGTCTTTACCCAGAGCCTCTCTGAGGATGTAGGCTTCTTGTACAGTAGCATTCCTATGGGTTCAGAATTCAACCTGTGTGGTCCTTTCTCCAGGTATCCGCAGGCAGGCTGCCCATTGTGTCAAGAAGGGCCACGGTGTAGTGAAAACGACCTTCTGTAACCCAGAAACACAGCCCAGCGTGAGACAGAGGAAGTGCCATGAAATGGATTGCCCACCCAGGTAACCCTTGATAACATGAAGCTTGACGTCTGGGTGTCACCTGGCCAGACACCTAATTTAAGAGTGCTCCAAAGCACTATGACTAGTCAATGAAGGAAAGCTCTGAGAGGTTTCTGTGACTGTGCTGTCAGCCTGTGGCAAGCTGTACAGATATTTTCTTTCCAGAGAGCAATTCTTCTTACAAAGTGGATACCCTGTATGTTTTTATTTGCTAAGACTCAGTCTCAAACTGTTGAAGATAAAAATGTTCACAACATTCACCCAGAAACGGTTTAACTGCCAGATGGTTTAGTTCTCCGGGGGCACGGTCTCCTGCTGAATCTAGAACTTTCACTTACTCGTACTCTGAACTGTCTGGGTCCGCTCCTGACTTCAGGCTTCTCACAAGAGGACAATTAGAATGTAGGTGGGTGTCAGGGCTGGGCTCACTGTCCGGAGCTTCAGCCAGGACTTGGTCACACTCAGCTCACAGAATTCTTCCTATCCCTGAAGCTGTATAGTGAACCTGGCATCTCGTCATCTCTAGGATCTGAAAGCAGCGTGCCAGAACACAGTAAAGGATATTGTTTTCTCTTCCAATGCTTCTAAAGGTGTGCTTATAGATGGATCTCCCTCTTTAAAAGATTAATTATTTGTTTACATCCCAAATGTTACTCCCCTCCCATTCACCTCTCACAATGTTCCTTCCCGATCCCCCTCCCCTTTGACTCTGAACAACCCCCCTCAGGTAACCCCCTACTCTGCAGGATTAGGCACCTCCTCTCCCACTGAGGCCAGATGTGGCAGCCCTCATCTACATATGCATCAGAGGCCTCTGACCAGCCTTTGTGTACTCCTTGGTTGGTGGCTCAGTCTCTGGGAGCTCCCAGGGGTACAGGTTCCTTGACTCTGTTGATCTTTCTGTGTGGTTGCCATCTTCTTAAGGGCCTTTCATCCTTCCCCTAACTCTTCCACAGGGGTCAAGGCCTCCATCCAATGTTTGTGGATAGCTGCATCCGTCTCTGTCTCAGTCGGTTGCTGGGTAGAGCCTCTCAGAGGTCTGCTTTGCTTCTGGATGCACAGAAAAGTTAGAAATGGTCCAACTAATCAACTTCCTCGTATATAGTCAGTCGTGCAGCCATGGCGGTTAGATTGGAAGGACCGACACACCTACACAGGAGCCAGGTACTGGACAGCCAGTGCCAGACAGCCACTGCGCATGAGCAGATGATCTGTCTGCTTATAGTGCTGCCTCTGCCACCTGAGTGGGCTCATCTGGGATAACAGTGATTCCTCAGCATCTGCCGTTGTGTGGGAAACGTAATTTCCTCCAATTCTCTATAAACAATTAGAAGATGATACTTGAGTAGGAAAAGAAAAGCGTAAGCAATTTGACAAGTCCTTTAAGATCCTGTCGTTGGATGGCATATTTTCAATTTAAATTACATTTTTTATGGGTATTTGTTTTGCTGTTTGGTTTTTTTGCTTTTTGTTTTTGTTGTTGGTTTTTTGTTGGTTTTTGTTGTTGTTGTTGGTTTTGTTTTTTGTTGTTGGTGTTTTGGTTTTTTTGTTGTTGTTGTTGTTTTTTGTTGGTTTGTTGGTTTTGTTTTTGTTGTTGTTGTTGTTGTTGTTGTTTTGAGACTATTTCTATGCATGGCTAATGCAAGGAGTCCAGCTTGCAGTTGCTAAAGGTCAACAAAATTAACAGGTCAAGTCTGAGTTTATATCTAAGATTAGGTGCACGGACAAATGTACATGCACATGCATACACACAATATATTTAAAATCAGTGATACATTCATTTAGGCAGTTACTTGACTCCAGCTAGTTGATCATATTGTAATTTATATTAAAATTCTCTTTGTTGCTATGCTATATACATATAGTCCTTCTCTTTCTTCCTTCCTTCCTTCCTTTCTTTCTTTCTTTCTTTCTTTCTTTCTTTCTTTCTTTCTTTCTTTCTTTCTTTCTTTCTTTCTTCCTTCTCTTTCTTTCTTCCTTTCTTTCTTTCTTTCTTTCTTTCTTCCTTCTCTTTCTTTCTTCCTTCCTTCCTTCCTTCCTTCCTTCCTTTCTTTCTTTCTTTCTTTCTTTCTTTTTTGTGTTTTTTTTTTTCAAGACAGGGTTTCTCTGTGTAGCCCTTGCTGTCCCAGAACTCACTCTGGCCTCAAACTCAGAAATCTGCCTGTCTCTGCCTCCCAAGTGCTGGGATTAAAGGAATGTGCCACCACTGCCCAGCTATAGTCCTTTTCTTATAGTGATATTTGTTTACTTTATTATATAGACTAACATATTTACCAAGGGTAATAAAGTCACATATGGGCTAGGCCTGGTGGCACACACCTGTAATCCCTAGAGTCAGAAGACAGGGGGAAGGGAATGGTTTAAGCTTTCTGAAAGAAAGAAAGAAAGAAAGAAAGAAAGAAAGAAAGAAAGAAAGAAAGAAAGAAAGTAAGAAAGAAAGAAAGAAAGAAAGAAAGAAAGAAAGAAAGAAAGAAAGAAAATGGAGGGAGGGAGGGAGGAAGGAAGGAAGGAAGGAAGGAAGGAAGGAAGGAGGAAGGAAACAAAGAGATCAACAAAATGAACACTGATGAGCAAACAGGCAAGTTTGACTATAAGAACTAAGTTTCTTGTGTGCAAATTCATAAAGGGCTTAAAGGAATTTACTTCTTAAAGAAATGAAATTAAGTTGCTATAAAAAATATAATAAACAGCAGTTACTCGGTTAGTAGTATGCATTTTGACAAGCTCAGCACAATAGTTAGTCCCTTGACCTGAAGCTTAGAGCATCTTCCTTGCTTACCTGACTTCCGTGACTTCTGAAAAGATCACATTCGTCATCCATAGCTGCCCTTTCACCCTCCAAAATCAATCTCTCTCTCTCTCTCTCTCTCTCTCTCTCTCTCTCTCTCTCTCTCTCTCTCTCTCATCTTTCTTTTACTTTCTCAAGACAGATTTTCTTTAGTAATATCTTGGTTTTAGGTCCAAGTTTAACATTTGTTGATCCACCACCACCACCCACTGAGAAATGTCCAAGAGAGATTATTTTTTAAACATTTGATAAAACTGTCAAATTATCAATAGCTTAGATCAAATATGAGGCAGCTGATGGCTTTGAGGCCCAGAGCCGCCAAGAAGGAAGTTCTTCGGAATATTCGAGTGCAGAAAGCGGTCAGTTGTGTTTCCTCTGCCTAGCTGGCTTCACTCTGCTTTTCTGCAAAGGAAAGCACTGCAAGGTTACAGCCATGAGGCAGCACATCCAGTGCATTCAATAAACCTCACAGCCAGTCAGTCACTCAACCCCAGCAGCTGCCTGTAGGCTTCCCTGCTTGAAAGAACAGCAGGCGACTTCAATCAAGGTTTCTCTGAGTCAGCACTTCTGAGCTGAGACTGGATTACTCTCTGATGTGCAAAAACTTCTTTCATGGCATTATAGGTCATTTCATTTCGCAACATTTCTGGTCTCAGTGGTCTGAGTAATAAGGGTGAGAGGGTGGTTTGACCTAGCTCATAGCAGTCAGAGCTGCCCTTGCAAGCCCTGGAAACGGGGTCCGGGTGTGTGTGTGGGGGAAGCAGAGAAGTTGCAGGTAATAGAGGGACTCAGAGGTTCCCCATCCTGCCCCCTCCCCCGAGGCCTCCTGAGGATGGGAGTCCAGCTAAACATGAGAATAAACATGAGAAAAGTATTATTCCAGGATAACTTAGGGCTCTTAAAGACTCTCTCTCTCTCTCTCTCTCTCTCTCTCTCTCTCTCTCTCTCTCTCTCTCTCTCTCTCTCTCTCTCTCTCTCTCTCTCTCTCTCTCTCTCTCCCTCATACACACACACACACACTTAGAGTGTACTTCAATATAACTTACGACTCATATTAAAACAATAAAGCCCATTACTTGGGTAAAATTTAGATATACAAAGTTATAGCCATTTATTTGGCACCAAGAACATCAGTAATTTCCAATCCTGACTTGAAATCTCAAGATAATTCTCTGGGTAGTTCTTACAAGGCATTGATATCTTGGCCCTCCCTACAAGAAATTCTGAGTTTAGTCAGAGATGGACCTTCTTTTAAAGCTCCACTAATGTTGATATCATAATAATAATCTGTGGTATAAATCCAGTCCTAAAGGATTTTTACATCATAATGGGTTAGAGATCCACAAAGGTTTTAGTGATTAAAGAACACTATACACAATGGATGCTCAACTGATCAGTTGCGTGTTGAGTGTTATAAAAGAAAACAGTTGTTTTAAAAAAAAAAAAAACAACACTGTTCATATTTGTTAGAGTGAATGCTCCTTTATTCAACAATATCATGGGTATAGGTACCACAATAATGGAAATTTACTGAGAAGAAGACACTGGCCTCCGTACCAACTATAGCATGGACAACTGGGAGTCTGTATTTGAGTATCAGGATATAGGGCAATGGATGGGTAAATATTAAGAGAAAAAGGAACTAAAGAAAATATGGGCAAAGCTGACCTTTTAGTATTCTTTCTTAAGATACATCAGGGTGATCATAGGGGGAAAATGGAGTCCAAGGGACTCAAGCAGATATCAAAGATAATCATTGACTTGGGTAGACGTTCTTAACCTGACTTTGCAGAAGTCTCAGTTAAAAATGAATGTCACAAGGCAGTGTACAGCCTTTGGTCAAGCCGAGTCTGGTCCTTCTCTGTGTCACTGAGAAGGAAATGATGTATTTCACTTCACACTTTCACATCACAGTGCATCGTTAAGGAAGTCAAGTCAGGAACCTAGAGGCAGGGCCTGAAGCAGAGCCCATGGAGGAGTGCTACCTACTGGATTCCTCACCGTGGCTTGCTCATGCCGCTTTAGTACACAGCTCAGGACCACTCACCCAGAGGCTAGAGAGCATTGTATTCTGGGCTCTCCCACATCAATCATCAGTCAAGAAAATGTCCCCACACGCTTGCTTACAGGACAATGTGATGAAGGTTCCCTGTCCTCAGGTGACTCTCATTTGGGTCAAGCTGACAAGAAGTAACCGGCGTGGGGAGATTGGGGGCCAGTGGTACAATCTTGAGCCTGACAGACCTTGGCAGGAAAAATGAGAAATAGATAAGTCTCATTTTAAGCTGACAAGATACGTTAGGCTGGCTAGTGCTGCTGGGACAGAATACCGTAGACCGGGTAATTTACAAAGACCGGAATTTTATTTCTTGGGATTTTAGAAATGGGAACTCTAGGCTTAAAGCACCAGCACTAGTGAGGCCCCTCCTGTTCCATCTTCACACAATGCCTGAAAGACTGAGAGCTGAAGTGGGTCCCCATGCAGCAGAAGAGGAGAGCAAGGCCTGTCTATACAGGCATAATATATAGCATTAATCCATTCATAAGGCCTCTGAACTCGGGGACTGAACATGTCCATTAGGCTCCACCTCCCAACACCATGGCATTGAAGAGTTTCTAACTCATGAACTTGAAGCAAATTATAAATAATTTATTTGCCAGGCACATGCCTTTAATCCCAGCACTTGGGAGGCAGAGGCAGGTGGATCTCTTGAGTTCGAGGCCAGCCTGGTGTACAGAATGAGTTCCAGGACAGCCAAGCCTATACAGAGAAACCCTGTCTCAAAAGACAATAAATAAATAAATAAATAAATAAATAAATAAATAAATAAATAAATTTTATTTTATGCTCATTGGTGGGTTTGCCTGCATTCGTGGCTGTGTGAAGGTGTCAGGTCCCTCAGGACTGGAGTTGTAGACAGTTGTGAGCCACCATGAGGGTGCTGGGAATTGAACCTGGGTTCTCTGGAAGAGCAGCCAGTCTCTTACCCACTGAGCCATCTTTCCAGCCCCCCTAGGTGACACCTCTGAATCCCTGGACTAGCACATGATCTCTCCATGAGGACTATGGAAGAAACTCCAGAAAATGGAAAACAGGACGGGCTATTATCACTTCGTTAGAACCCAGCTGAAAGCCCTGTAGCAAGTAATTAGATAAATTAGGCCTTCAGTCAGCTCAGATTAGGGCCTTTCCAGAATGACATTTTATACATTCAGCAGTCTGCCTGGCCTCCTTTGGAAATGTCAGAGGTGGGGCAAAGTAATTAGACTAATACAGTGGGCATTAATTTGCTTCCACATCACACTGTCAAGTATTAGGTCTTTGCGCATACAAGACAACCAGAATTAAACCCCCAAGAATAAGTCGGTGCTCTTAATGACTTGCTTATGGAAGAAAATGGGAGAATTGAGAGAGAGCTTTCCTCTGCAAATTTTAGCTTGAAATTAAACATATCCGCCCACACAAACATAATACGCAGCGGATGAAAAGAATAGAACAAAGCTTTGTCGTCAGCAAAATTGATTACGGTCTCAAGGCCAGGAGGCCGTGTCCAGGTCAGGATGGGGGAGTTTCCCGTCATGTGCCATAGCACCGTGAAAAATAGAAATGCCCGACTTTCCTGCTGCTTGGGAGCTGAGATGGAAGAACTGGGTATCCCCAAAGCAAAGATGGACCCCCATCTACACTGGCACAAGAGACTAGTTCTGCTTTCTGAGCTGGAGCAGGTGTGCATATTGATGGAAATGGAAGAATGGGGGTAAGGGGGAAGTCCCAGTAGGAATCCTTGCTGTTTCTCAAAAGCACTTTGGTGCAGCCATTGGGCCCACCCTGGAATGTTCAATTAATCGCTCAGAAACAGAAAGCTTACCAGCCAACTTGTCCTCAGACAAGACAAAAAATATTAATTTATCCAACTGTCTAACTTCTCGGGAGCTTCTGAGATGGAAGAAATTATCTTCTTTAAGTTTTTTTTTTTTCCTCTTTTATCAAATGAAACTCTGAATAGGCAGGTTGCTGAAGATACAGAGGCAAAATAAAAGCAGTGAGCTAGGTTTGACATTGCCTAAGTAAATGAAAATGGGGGCATTTATGTCTGTCTCATAGCGGCATAGAAAAACATTAGGTTAAGAGCCAGGAGACAAACGAGTGCTATGACGTCACCCCTCCAGTCAAAGAACCAATGAGTCACAGGGATTGAGATCTGTGGTTGGGGGGGTGGGGTGGAGGTCGGGGTGGTTGTTGGGGGGGAGCTCTGTGCTGCTCACTTTGCATGAATTGCTATTTCATTTAATCCGTGGTACTGATGAAATCACAATTACTACTCTCACCCAACAGATGAGGCGGGGAAGCTTAAGCTTGCTTGAAGTTTCACAGAGAGAACCTTGGACCTCAATTTTCTTGACATTTTTTCCCCCATTAAAAGACATCATTCTTTTCAAGTAAAATTTAAATTTAAATTGTACGTGTATAAATGTTTTGCCTGCCAGTATGTATGTACAGTACTTATGTGCCTTGGGCCTTGGGGGTCAGAATAGGGCTTTGGGTCCCCTGAAACTGGAATTACAGATAATAATAAACTACCATGTGGGAGCTGGAAATCAAACTCTGAAAGAGTCCTCTGAGAGAGCAACAATTGCTCTATACTACTGAGCCATCTTGTGTGTTCATTTTTGTTTTAGCAACCATATACGCCAGGGTCTCTGCTGGGCTCTGGGGTTTATAACTGAACAAGTCACACTGGCTGTCTGCAGAAAATACCAATGGAGTCTGCACCATCTCCAAGGGCCTCCCAGCTCTGTAACGTACACTTGCCTACTTTCTCCAGCCATGATGGAATGAGTGAGTGTACACGTACGGTTGCTGATCTCCTCAATTCTGTGTCTGCCTGCAGGTGGTGGGCAGGGGAGTGGGAAGCGTGCTCAACGACATGTGGGCCCTATGGAGAAAAAAAGAGAACCGTGCTGTGCATCCAGACCATGGGCTCTGATGAACAAGCTCTCCCTGCTACAGACTGCCAGCACCTGCTGAAGCCCAAAGCACTGGTTTCCTGCAACAGAGATATTCTGTGTCCATCAGACTGGACAGTAGGCAACTGGAGTGAGGTAAGCTCATGGGTTGAAGGGACAGCGATAGCTCTGTTTCATCCACCTCTTACTCATGCTTCCAAAATGACTTAGCCTAAAACCGCATACTATAGGGCATCTATCACATCTGGCTTGCTTACTGCATTTCCTGTGTCTGGCCTTGCAGGATCTTACCCTCTCTTGCAGAGCAAGCAGCTATTAACTGTGGATCCAGTGGACCTCACTGATCTGGGCTCATGACAGCTTGTTATTGTTTATTGTTGGCCCATTGTTAAGCTGTTCTAGTAAACCAAAGCCACACACACACACACACACACACACACACACACACACACACACACACATATTACAGCCCCCAAAGTCAGTCTATAAAGTGTGTGGAAAGTTCATTGCTGTAGTTAGCTAAGCCCAAAGGTGTATTGCTCTGTTGAAAATAAAGAATGCAATTGATTCTGAAACCATTCAAATCATTCATCCACTCAGAATGTGTTTGGGATATCTGTTAACAGTTCATACCTTCAAATTAGCACTGTATTTCCCCCCAAATTAACCAGATCTAAATCTCTGGGTACAGGTAGGGATCTGACAGTTTGAAGGTTATGAAGAGAAAAACAAACAAAAACTGGATTTAATGTTCTGTGTCACTGTGGAGTCTGGATCTGTCAGGTCTTGCTGTGCCTGTTACCAAGAGTGACTGATAAAAGCCCAGCTCTTCTTTCCTTAAGACACAGGCCTTGTTTCTACTTCTCTGTGTCCATTTCAGTTATGACCTAAGGAATGACTAGAAAATAAATGACCTTTAGGAATGAGCACATCAGAATTTTAAGGATAATACTGACTTTGTCATAACTTCATTATGCTATTTTTTTAAAAAAATTGAACTCATTTTTATTTTGTGTGTGTGTACATATGTGCAGCGACACACTTGTGGAGGTCAGAGGGTAACTGTGGGCATCAACAGTTCTATTCTCCTACCAGTTAGGTTCCAGGGATCAAACCCAGGTTTGGTGGCAAGTACCTTGACCCACTGAGATATCCCACTGGCTTTCTTGAGAAGCTACAAGCTTCCTATAACAATGGCTAGAAATTTTCAGGAGCTTTTCTGAGATCTCACCTTCAGGAAAGTGGGGAATATTTGGTGCAGGAGAAGATTCTAGAAAGCAACCAGAATGAACAATGATGAATAAGTAAGTTAATGTACACAGCTGAGAGAGAGCATTTGTGTCTAATGACTGTTTTATTCTGTATAAAGATTTCTTGTGTAGTTCATAAAGATGCTCTGAAAACATTACCTAAAGAAGAAGTCTAAATTTTGCATCAATGAAATTATCTTCTCTGAAGATACTTATATGAAAGCAGAGCATTCATGTGAACCAAGCAGCTTTGATTACCTTCCCAAGACAGTTTCTTTAACATATAATCATAGTTGAGATCATCTTGTAGTACTGAGCAGGGTATTTTGGTAGGCATATGGGCTCAAGTTAAGAAATGGAAATTATGGTCCCTAGACTGTGAAAACATTCTATCAAATGGGAGAGGAAAATGAAAAAGGTGGGGCAGTTGAGGGAAGATGGGCAGTGGAGAATGATTAGGAAGGATGCATGCGGCAAATAGTGTATCTCGAAGTTAATACAAATGCGTTATGCATTTGCGCACTGATACATCTGCATACATCAATGCCAAGTCAGAATATCCTCCCTGCTATTTCTGGGAAGGAGCAACCATAGCACATATTTGGCCTGACCTGTTCACCACCAACCTATACTGCTATAAATTACAGTGTTGCCAAAATAAGGCTGAATGAGGTATTGAGGTGGATCCATTAAATTTGTTTACAAAAAAAAAAAAAAAGTGTTGGCTGCATCCAAAACACTTAATAATTCTTGTCATGTCAAATTTACTAATTGCCAGAATCCCAGGGTTTTCTCAAAAGACTATAATTACAGATTTGGCCAAGGAGACCTTCTTCCTGAGCCCACATGTACAGCACATAAAAAATGGCTTTAGCTGGAAAGCAAGAGACCCTAAGAGTCGTCATAAGGTGATAAGTATTAGTGTCTGAAGTTCCCAAACAGGCCATTGTGTAGTTGACTGACTTCATATGTGGAATCCAGGTTCTAGCTTCCTCTTGCAGAGCAGAGAAGAAAAGTCAGGCTGGTACCTTCATTAAGAAATGTATTTAGTCAAAGTCCCTGTAGGTAAACCAGCATTAGTGGATAAATGGATGCTGATTAATCCAAATTCATTGGATGAATCTTCTTCCCTCCTTCTGTTGTCTTGATAATAGCCCTCAGTGAGCTTTGCTGAAATATGACAAGAATGAATGCCTTTGACATTCTACCTATGGCAAAGATACCTTTGGGCAGTTTTATGTGTATGTATTTTTCATTGTTTATTAAAATTTTTACATATATATTTTATCAGCTTTCTTTTTATCAAAAATAGATCTTTCCCTCCCCAATTTCCCCCCAATCCCTCCCATATCCTAAAAAATACAACAAAACAAACAAAAGTATATATTTTATTATCATTCTTTTCCTTCCCCCAACTTCCAGATAAATCTACCCACCCATATTCATGTTCTCTCTCTCTCTCTTTTTCTCTCTCTCTTTCTCTCTCTGTTTCTCTCTGTGTGTCTCTCTGTGTGTATGTCTGTGTATGTGTCTGTGTCTGTCTGTGTGTCTGTGTATGTGTTTGTGTGTGTCTCTGTGTGTGTCTGTATATGTATGTATCTGTGTGTGTGTGTGTGTGTGTGTGTGTGTGTACCAAGCCCTCTCCTGTTTAGCTCATATCTCCAAAACTTTATATTTTATTTTAAAATTAATTCTTGCTAGGTCATCTAAGCTAGATTCTAACTTTTAATCTTCTTGAACTGAACCACCCTCTTGAATATCTGGGAATACATCACCACACCCATCTTATGTGGGGATTTTAGTCCTGGATCCAAGACATAGGGAATGGCTTATTTATAGGCTCAGCAGAAAGTTGTGCCATATTTTTCCATTCATGGATGGACAGAAGACCCCTGAAAGCACCATGTAATTAGTAAATGTGTCTGACCTAATGTATCTTGGACAAGAAAGGAAACAGAAAATATCCCAAAGAACCATCTAGACTCATGTATTCCAAATAAACTCACAGAACAATTTAGGCATTGCCTCACTTCATGGGGCTTCTCTTTCACCAACTATAACCCAGTATCAGTTTTACCAGCCCTGGAAATCTCTAGCTACTATTAACTCTAATCATCTCTAGCTACTATTAACTCTAATCCTTTCTTCATCTTAACCTTTTCCTCATCTCTATTTTTGTAAGGTTGAATAAAATAAGCCATATAAGCACTTAATCAGATTGCCTGAGAAACAGTGTGTGCCAGTAAATGATGACTTTGTTATCTGTCAAGAAGGCCAAGGCTAGCTTTCTCTGTTACTCCAGTTTTCTCTCTTTGTCCATCAGAGGTATCCAGAGCCCCAAAGGAAATGACTAACCTACCTCATTCTTTAGCTCAGGGTGACCTTAATTCATAAAACACTATAGACATGCTTTATACCACCTGTCAGTTTTTCAAAAACCTAAAGAAATACTTAAGACTTAAAAACAAATAAATGTGTTACTTTCAAAAACTCAAAGAAATGTTAAAAGTCAATCACATTTAATTTCATATTAGTAGAAAAATATCCCCATTCCTCAGGGGAAGAGACTACAGCATAGAGATGCTTAGAGACCTGTTCTAGTCATACAGCTACCCAGTGTTAGAGGCTTTGAATGCAGGCAGCTAAGATTCTACTTTGAACACTGCCATAAATCTCAAGTGTCTGTGAAATGCAGGAATATGGCAGTTCCTAGAATTCATCAGAAACATATTCTGTTTGGAAACAGTTTGAGAGTCATCTTTTCTCACTTTGCTGGAATTCACAATATACATAATGATTGCTGCGATCTGAGTCTCTCAAAACAGAATGACTTAGTCTCACCAAATAATTTCAAAAATCGAAAGAAAAAAAAAATGTTCCAGTTGGTTTCAACAGCAACATACCATCTCTCACTTGAGACTAGAAGTGCACTGGAGTGCATCTGAGGAGACACAAAGTAAGCCCTCCAAAAGCAGATGTGCTTAGCGTCTAGGACAGATGTGCTTAGCGTCTAGGAATATCCATAATATGCCCGTCCTCTGCCCGACTGAACGCACAAACAAATGAACAGAGCAATCAATCCACCAAGTTCCTAGAAGTCTATTAAATGAAATCTGTTTGTGCAGGTGTTCCAGTGTTATGGCAGCTAGATACCTAACAGGGATATGGTGATTTGGATGAGAATGACCCTTGTAGGTTTGAATGCTTGGTCCTCAGTTGTTAGAACTGTTTGGGAAGGATTAGGAGGTGTGGCCTCAATGGAAGAGGTATGCCACTGAACATAGGCTTTAAGTTCTCAAAAGCCCACACTACCACCCCTTCTTCCTCCCTTGTGCCCATGGATCAGCACCATGCCAGTCTCCTGGTCTCCCTGCTGCCATGTTCACTAGCATGATGGTCATAGACTCAAACCCTCTTGAACTGTGAGTCCCAGTAAACAACTTTTATAAGTTGACTTGGTCATAGTGTCTTATCACAACACTATAAAAGTAACTGAGATAATGGGTTAAAAGATGAAAGATTTTATTAGCTCATGGCTTCAGTTTTCAGTACATTTTCTCTTGGCTCCATTGGTTTTATGCCCACAGCAAGTAACAACATCATGGAGGAAGTGCATGGTAGGAGAAAGGTGTTCACTTTATGTCACTTACAGAACAGTAATAGGAAGAGGCAAAGGGGAAATCTACCATTTAACTCCTGGGCCCAGGATCTGTTTCCTATAACCAGAACCTTCAGCTCAATGCCACTTCCCAGTGATGCCATCCTACCATAAGCCATCAGGGTATTTACCCATCATTTAGGATAAAGTATCTTCAGTCTAACCACTTGACAGTGGATGGATTCACCAGGCTGGGTTCAGGCCTTTAAGATAGGGTAGTCCTGGAGAACCACTTCAAATCCAAGTGGTAACAAATCCAGAGTACCTAAACAAACCAGCTATTAGTCAGCAGAAATGAGCTTTCAATAGCTCTTCAAAAAGAAGGCATAGAAACAAACACCAGTACCAGGAGAATGCCTGCGAATCCCTGCAGGAGCTCCTACAAACTGAAGGAAAATCACACAGGGACAGAGGACATTTGCAAGCCTGACCTCTAGTATTCTCAGTTAGGGTCTCCTGTAAGTTGATGCTCTGACTTGTATTACTTCTTTGGGAATGAAGCTTCCACATGTGCCAAGACCCCAGCTCTTTCCAAATATGGCAGCCTATGTTCCTCAGGTTCCTGGGGAGTATGCCTGGGCACTCCTATTTGCAAGAACTATTCAGAAAGCTGGCTTTCAGCTATGCTGACACGACTGTGTCTGTTTGTTTTTACTCATCTAAGTTTCCATAAGGAAGTCTCAAAAACTAGCTGCCCCCCAAAATGGGAAATCTCTTGTCCTAGAGCTTAGAAGGCAGAGATCAATTTTTTAAGAGGCTAACTTCCTAAGTTCTGTAAGGGGGCATGAACTTGTGCTGCCTTTTCCCTCCATCTGGTAGTTTCCTAGTAATTTGGGGGGGTCCCTTGACTTGTAAGTACACCACCACGATCCCATGGTATTCCTCCTACAAGATGTTTGTCTGTCTAAAAATTTCCCCTTTTATAAGAATACTGATCATACAGGGTTAGCACCTACTCAAAAGACCTCATTTTAAGTTAATTTCCATCTAAAAGAACTATCTCTAAGTTGGATCACAGTCTGAGGTAGAAGTCATTTGGATTCTGATGTTTCTACCTTTGGAGAGGAGAGGGGACACATTTTCACTGAAAACAGGCAATGTTTTAGTATATGTCAAACACAATTTTTGGTATGAACCCCACTCATTGACTTATAAATTCTTGAAACATATAGAAATGTTTTATGTATAAAATATTGGCCATTTCTCACAAAGCCCCTTTAGTCTCAAACCTCTGATAAATCCCTGCTATGCTTTGAGTGACCTCGCTCAGTGATGGATCTCTGTGCCAACAGCGAGTTCCCCTGCCTCTGTGAACCTCAGGCAGGTGGAGTTGGCCAACTTAGCAGCAGGCCTCTTTCTCAGCAGGTTTTAATCCAGGAGTGGTAGATGTGTGGGGCAAGATAACTCCCAGAGAGCACACAAATAGAATGAATAGCACGCTTCTTGCCTGGTACAGAGTTCAAAATTATAAGGTCAGGGCATATGATAATCATAGCTGAAACCGATTGTGAGAATTCCAAAAGTACCAGTTGAGATGGGCTTTAAGTATGTGTCGCGGAGCTGCATTTATCTCATCTAAAGGGCTTGACAGCTCCTGAGGAGATAAACACAGTTGAAGGAGCTCCAGGCTGAATACAAAGAGAACTGCTTGTTCTGTTGACAACAAGAGAAGGCAGCTTCCTGTTTGGGCTCAGCCGAGTTGATAGCATGGTCCTGTTGGGTACAACATGCCCTGTGCTAAGGATGGCTAAGAAATGGCCACTGCAGGTCACTTGGCAGAATGGGTGTCTCCCGGGAAAGGAAAATGCATATAGCTATGCCAGAAAATATTTGTGTCCATCCCAAACCTTGGTTTCCATGACTGATGCTTTGAGCTGCCCTTGGGAATAAGACCAATGGGTGATGATCATCTGACTCTTCAAGCATAGCCAAACATCCAGAATCTAATAAATATGAAATCTCTAGCTTTGAAAACATTTGCCACTCTTCTGGTTTTTAATATATCTGTTGTGATCATAAAAAGATAAAGAGCTATTAAGATATGTCCTATGGGGTGTGGGGGAATGGGATGTCAGGCCCATACTGAGACATCTCTTCCTCCTGAGGGACCAGTCAGTCACATGATGGTATAGAATAGAATAGAGTTTATTTGGGACATGGGACGGGGAGTTAAGAGAGTAGTAGAGGCAGAGAAAGTTAGAGAGAAGGAGGGAGTAGAGAAGTAGAGGCTGGCCATGACCACGTGGAGGGGGGGAAATGGGGAGAAGGGGAGCAAGAGGCAAGGGGCAAGGGAGAGATGAGAGAGTAAGAGAGTAAGAGAGTAAGAGAGTAAGAGAGTAAGAGAGTAAGAGAGAGAGAGGAGGGGCAAGCAGCCCCTTTTATAATGGGCCAGGCCTACCTGGCTGTTGCCAGGTAACTGTAGAGAGGAGCAGACCTGGCTATTGCCAGAGAACTGTGGGGGTGGAGTTAAGACAGAATACCAACAATATCTATCTTGATGTTTTAAGATGTAGTAGATCACAGAAAGAATCCACCTTTTTAGACCAGTACTATTTGAGAAAAGTCTTCTGTTTTTAAGTACCAAAACTAATGCATTTCAACTCAAGAAACCATTTGATGGCTATTACGTGTTTTCGCTTTTCTCGTGTACATTTACCCAATTCATGATAAGATTGTTGAGTTCTTGAAATCTGTAAGTTCAAAGGTCACATGGGCCAAGCTAGGGAGATGGCTCAGTGATTCATAATGCTTCCATTCCTTTAAAGGACACAAGCTTGATTCCTAGCACCCAAGTTGGGCAACTTATAACTGCCTGTTATACCAGCTCCAAAGGATTTGACTTCCTCGTTAAGCCTCTGTAGGCAGCATTCACACATAGACATACACACAGAAATGCAGATACATAGACAGACACATATAGTGATAAACAAACAAATGAACAAACAAATAAAGCAAATCTCCCAACAGAAGAAGACCATATCTTGACTCCTTCAATTATCCCAGGGTATCCGGGACTAAAATCCTACAACAATAAAGCACTAAGAGTACATTAGTCTTTAGATTGTTTTCTAGATGGGTTCCTGGCTCTGGTTTCCTTATAACTCCACTGATAAAATAGTTTTATATACCATAATCCAAAAGGATAGTAGAAATTGGGGAACCCCGCCCTTGCCGGTTGTCATTGTTAGCATCAATATTATTAAAAGCATCATCGTTATTATAGGAATAACAATGGCTTCTAAAGACCAGTTACCTCATTTGTGTTATGCAGATGCTCATACTATAAATATTGACTGACATGTGTGCGCACGTGTGTGTGTGTGTGTGTGTGTGTGTGTGCCCCTTTATTTTGTATATGTGTTGTTGACTGGGCTCACATAGTCCTCCCAGTAGCCTTGAAAAGTAGTTATTAATTTCCTCTCAATTTCCAGAAAATTGAGCTAATCAGAGGAATACGTGTGTGTGTGTGTGTGTGTGTGTGTGTGTGTGTGTGTGTGTGTGTGTAGAACTTAAGCCATTTCTCACAGGCTTTGCAGTTATTTTTTTTCCCATAATTCAATATGGTAGAAACAGAGAGCACATACTTGAGAGCTTTTTAATTGAAAATAATTGAAATGTGCCATGCACTTTCACATCCCTACAAGCATTACAAACCCTTCAAGTCAAACCAATTCAGAAGCACGGGGAAGACATAGAAGAATCCCCCTGTATTGTTATATATTCTGATGCTTCTTGGAGAGAAAACTTTTCAAGAGAGGCCCATTAGCCTTGTTTCTGAATCCCCCCTATAAGCAAAGCCCGCCTGGGAGAAAAATGTGTTCAGGCACACATTGAAAATTACTTATAAATTTTACAGTGTGAAGGTTTGAAAACCCAAGGCATTTAGACTAGAACGTAATGAGAGAGAACTGAATTGAATGGGCTCTGAAGTGTCTTCCTACTCAAAAGTGCTAGAAATCTGAGACAAAGCAGAAAAATAAACACCTCCAGCTTGCTTGTTTTGGGATCCCAATGGATGGCAGAAGGAGCCACAGAAGCACCAGAAGACAATATTTTCTATATGACAGCCTCATCCTTGTTGGGAGGATAGTGTGTGCTTCCTGAGAGGAGAGCATTGTTCCCATCAAGGATTAGACCTGTAACTACTGGGCAGTTCTAGGACCGGGCAGTGCCTTACTGACAGCACTGTGAACCCAAGTCTACACTTGGCTGCTGCCTTGGTCTATAATCTCCTGTGCGTCTTGTTTTCAAAGGAGCTGATTTCACAGAGCAATTATGTGTGCCTGAGTGATTGTGCTTGATTGAAACAAAATAAAGGAGGAGATATGTACACCAATAGGACTGGAGGAAGCAAGGAAGCTAAGATATATATATATAATAAGCTTGTAGGTGCCAGTTTCCCCTTTCCTATTCCCACCCCCCCCCAAAAATAAAACAATCCCTTAGCGAATATATATATATATATATATATATATATATATATATATATATATAGTGATCAAATATTATAAGAACTACCCTGCCATGTAATTGTGAATAAGAAACAGCCCCCACCCCCCAGGGTTACTCTTCTAAAATCAAAAGCACTGGCAACTCACTAAGCAAAGTCCACGTATCCGTGTTATACTGGCTACGGTGGAGAAGAAAATGAGGTAGATAAACCTGACTTTTTACTGAAGCTGACTTGCAGCCTTTCAAGTGAGTCCTGGGGCCTTCAGCGCCTCTCTTGTGATGGGTGGAATAATCACTCCTGCCTTGTAAATCTTGAAGAGATGTTGCAAATATCACACAGAATAATGACTAGGAGGCCCTGTGAAATCCATCAGATATGATTCAGGCATACCCTTAAGAATCCTGCTTTGATGTCAATGATACAAGACAGAGAATATAAATCAATATAAAATGAATGGCAAAGGAACCTGAGTATTCCTTGTTCCAGCGCCAGCCACTTGTTGGTTGAATTAACAGGTCACTGGGAAAAGTAAAAATGGAGCAGTTTGGTAGAAGTCTAGACTTTTCAAAATAACTAATTTTCCTGTGTTATATAACAGCTATGTATGATTAGTGGGCAAAGAGGTGGATGAAACAGGTTTTACATTAAGCTGAGAGGACGGAATGCCCTGTTGGGATTCCTCTCCCCACCCCCCAATAAAAGGGAATCTGGATGCCCAAACCATCCAGAATGTATAAGAGTGTTAGAATAGGAGACACAGCACTTCCCAGTGTGCATATTACTGTCCTACTGATGGAAGGACCCAATTCTTTGAGAAAATATATTTGCCACCTTTGATTAACTTTTCATCTTTCAAAATCAGGAAGAAAAAAAAAAACCTTAGATCTTAACTATATTTGAGTATGGTGAGTATCTAGCTTTTTAACAGAATCCTACCTGCCATAGAAAAATAACTGACACCTGGGGTGGGGGCAGAAAACGTGGATTCTAATACTTATTTTCTAAATATAAAAGCTTTCACATAGCTAGTTTAGTACAATTCTGAGGATCTGGGAGCGTTTTTGAATTAATTCAATAGCTTCATAGCCAGAAGAAAGAGATCATAGTCGTCACTGAAGAGCAGAGATGGGGGAGTAATTTAATTCATTGCACTTCTTGTAGATGGTGGTATCCAGTTATCAAGACACCGAAAGCCTTCAGTTTGACTGTATCTTGGGGTTTTTTTTGTTTTGTTTTGTTTTTTGTTTTTTTTTTGTTTTTTGGTTTGTTTTTTTTTTTTTTTTTTTCAGATTGGTTCTGGGCCCTGGCTGCTCTCCAGGAGACAATGGAAAACTGAAATCATAGAAACCAAATGGCACTAGAGCATTAGCGTCACAATTCAATCACCACGGCGCCTGACCGAGAGCAGAGAAGCATCTTTTCCCACTAACTCACAGCTGTCTCTGTCTTTCCAGTGCTCGGTTTCCTGTGGTGGTGGAGTGAGGATTCGCAGTGTCACGTGTGCCAAGAACCTTAATGAACCATGTGACAAGACACGGAAACCCAACAGTCGGGCTCTGTGTGGCCTCCAGCAGTGCCCATTTAGCCGTAGAGTTCTGAAACCCAATAAAGATATAGCTCCCAATGGGAAAAATCAAACAACATCAGAACGCGACCCCTTCAAGCCCATCCCAGCACCAACATCCAGGCCCACACCACTGTCCACACCCACAGCGCCTGAGTCTATGAGCACAAGTACTCCCACAATCGACAGCCTTGGCTCCACCATAGCATCCCAAGAAGATCCAAATGGGATAGGATGGCAGAATAATTCAACCCAAGCTGAAGAGGGCTCCTACTTCCCTACTTCTTCTGGAAGCACTTCCCAGGCGCCCCTGACTTCCTGGTCTTTGAGTATCCAACCTGATGATGAGAATGTTTCCAGTTCAGCTATAGGTCCCACTTCAGAGGGTGACTTTTGGGCAACCACAACAAGTGATTCTGGTTTATCATTTAGCGATGCTATGACTTGGCAGGTAACTCCATTTTATAGCACTGTGACCACAGATCCAGAAGTGGAGATGCATAGTGGATCTGGGGGAGACAGTGACCAGCCTTTGAACAAGGATGAAAGCAACTCTGTGATATGGAACAAGATCGGAGTACCTGAACATGATGCTCCCATGGAGATGGATGCAGAAATGCCACTTGGACCTCCACCAACATCTTATGTGGGGGAAGAGCCCCCATGGCCTCCCTTCAGTACAATGATGGAAGGCTCATTACCTGCCTGGTCCTTCAAAAATGAGACACCCAGGGATGAGGGGATGATCACTGAAAATTCAAGGAAGATTCCACTCCTTCTTGGAGGAGACCACCAGCCAGCAACCTCAAAGAAGTTAGGAAACCATGACAAATTGGCACTGCCAAATAATACAAATCCAACCCAAGGCTCTGGGCCTGTCCTGACTGAAGAAGATGCCTCCAGTCTGATTGCTGAGGGGTTTTTGCTAAATGCTTCTGACTACAAGCATCTTATGAAGGACCACAGCCCTGCATACTGGATTGTTGGAAACTGGAGTCAAGTAAGAGATTCTACTTCCTGTCTTAGACCTGATTTCTTATGGAAAATGTCTAAGAATGGTATATTGTACAAATTCCAAATGAACTTGCATCAAAATGTCTAACTAGGCATGAAGGTACACAATTGTAATCTTAGCTCTTGGGAGACTGGAACAGGTAGATTGTGAATTGAGAAACAGCCTAAGTGCAGAGCAGATTTGGAAGCCAGCCTGATTACATAATAAGATTTTGTTGAAATAAAAGAGAAAGAAGGAAAGAGAATGTGAAGATAGGAGGAGAAAGAGTGATGGAGAGAGAAAGGAGGGAGATGGAGAGAGGAGAAGTAGGGAGGAAAGGAAAAATTAGGTGATAGGTGATAGATAATGTTGATAGATAGATGATAATGATGATAGATAGGAGATAGATGATAGATTGTAAAGAGATGATAGGTTGAAAGATAGACGATAAATAGATGGATAAATAGATAATAGATAGATAGATAGATAGATAGATAGATAGATAGATAGATAGATAGATGGAAAACATATGTAATAACAAATACAACCATCTCTATGCCAGATCCCCAAATGGGAAGAAGATTAAATATATTATTTATAAAACAATGTGTAATACAGGTATATGTTTATACATTGTTTATAAATACTAAAGGAAAGACATATGATGAAGTACAATGAGAATAAGTCTCTTTTAGGAGACCTGAACCAGTTACTATGTGAGCAAGGAGAATTCATCATCTTTCTATGTCTGATGTTTAAGCTGCAGGCTGATATGCCTAGGGTGGAGCATCCCTGGTGTCCCTTCAGCTGTGCACTCCAGAGGTTCTATGATGAGTGACAACTACAGGAATCTGTCTTCACATTTCTGTATAGAAAGAGATAGATAGCCGGGCGGTGGTGGCGCACGCCTTTAATCCCAGCACTTGGGAGGCAGAGGCAGGTGGATTTCTGAGTTCGAGGCCAGCCTGGTCTACAG
>NC_034600.1:57821944-57829577 GCF_900095145.1 Mus pahari
AAAAAATTAAAAAAAAAAAAAAAAAAAAGAAAGAGATGGATAGATAGATAGATAGATAGATAGAAAGAAAGATAGATAGATAGATAGATAGATGCCAAAGGGATATATCAATATATCAATATAAATATAAATATCAAAGGAGGCAGATATATCCTTTGGTTTTATATTAATATTTACCATTTTAATTTTTGTGATCATAACAAGCTTGAGAGGAAATATCTATCAAAGGATGCACTTTCTACCTGTGACATACCTAAGCTCCTTTATTAATACATAATTACATATTACAAGCTTTACCTACTCACAGAGCTTTTTACCAACCTTCATTATCTAATTCTCTTTTGTTTGTTCATTTTGAATGGCCTCATTAAAAATTTCACTATGTCTTATTGAAATAATTGTAGTATCTAAGAACTATACATTATGATAAAATTTTATCCCCTACTTTCAAGCTTTAGAAATTTGACTAGATGTTCGGTTTTTTCCTTTGAGGTACTAAAATGGTTTCCTACCTATTTTAATTTTAAAAAATTAATAGTAAGTTTAGTATATGAATATATAAATTAATATACACATTCAAATAATTCAAGTTTTTTTAATTTTATGTTTTACTTTCTTTTCTAAAGAGAGGCAAACTATAGCAGTTAATTAATAACAGCCTTCTAAAATAATATAGCCATTACTATAATAACAAAAATACAGTTAGAGCAATTTATAAGGCATGCTAATTTCTAGAGCATCGTCACGTATTGTCTCTTATGATTTTTCCTTTGGCAGTCCTAGAGAGTAGATGACGTCTATCCCGTGCATGCTGAAGTACAAGTAGAGAACCTAAGATGCTGATGGCTAAGTAAATGTCCAAGGGCTCACATTCAGTTTGATGATAGACTTTCTGTTTGTACTGTAACCTACTGTCTCTATGCCGAATTTTGGCCACAATTTACAAATTAAGGGTAAAGTTTTCTTTTGTGTAAGCTAACCTCCGTGGACTATGTTACTGACTTTACCAGCAACATATGGGTAAATTCAAAACTCCAAAAGTTTCTATGCCAAATCTGCAATTATTTCCATTGAACTATGTTTTCCCATGGATTTATGTTCTAAAGTTAGTTATCACATTTTTTCATTGGTGAATCAACATCTTATCTCTATTCACAAAAATCCAGCTTCAGAGATAAAAAGATGTTTGTGCCCATAATGATCTCATTTGTCGAAGGGACAAATGTGTCTGTCTCATAGTCCAAGGTTTTAGTCATATTTCCTGTCTGATAAATTCTAAAAGACTGTAGTGACAAGAGCTGACAGTGAAAACTGACAAGCCTGGAGTATGTTGGAAGTAGGATTTTAAGCTAATTAGCATGAGTTCTCTACTGCAATACTGCAGCCCAAGAAGACTGATGACACACCAGATGTGAGCTTGAGAGAAGTTAAATAGCTAGAATCACACACACCAACTGGAAGAGCAGGGATCTGAACTTGGGTGGATAACTAAGAACCCACAATCCCTTGCTTTACAAATCAGAAAACACTATTACCATCCTCTGAGCCTTTGGTTTTAGTTGATGTTTCTTTGCTCATTTTACATATAAAAGCAAAGTCAGTTATGTGAAGACACAAAGTAGACAGATGAGAAAATCATGTATTCCACAAGAACATATTTTATAACAACGCAGAGAGCACCTCCTGGTTACTTCTGAATAAAAAAAATATGAAAAGTAAAAATCAAAAATCAAAAAAGCAAATAGTCCCTATAATATCACCACCATTGATTCAGTGTAGACATTTTAAAGTAAAGTTGGGTTTCTTAGAATGATTTCTTTCAAATAGTACTCTTTCCAAATGTATCTTTCTTTCTAAAATCATGCCTTATCCCTAAGGAGCAAAGAGAGAGGCTGCTGTCTTCCTGTGTGTCAAAGCAATTCAACGGGTGTGGCCTTGCATGCCTCTGGGATGTCTAGGAATAGCTAGCATGTTTTTGCGTGTATGAGTCTTCAGTTCTTGAGGAAGGCAATAACTAGAGAGGGAATTTAGCAGCTGTGATCAATGGGTGGTAGGTATAGCCTTGAAATTGAGTGAGGTTACCCAAAAGCTACCTGCATACTGCAAAGACCTGTAGCCCCAACAGTAGAAACCTAGAAAACACCCAGGTTTTAAAGAGATGGCTAAAAAGATTCCCCATGGGGAAGTTTGGTAAGGAATATAATAGGTAAGAATTATAGAAAGAGAAATGGTATCTTTTGAATTTAGGACTGAGTCAACTTTTGCACTTGATCATTGACAGTTCTCTGATGACATTGGGGAGAACAGGCCTAGAACTTAGATGGAAGTTGCAGTAGGAAGGGAGGACCCTTTGGGAGGCTATCATAATAATTGGGGGCAGGGGAAGCTCTACACTAGGACTCTTAGTAAGCATGGACAGCTCTCCTCAGATCAGAAGTTAGTATGGAAGTTTAATGGCCCTGGTGACTGACTGTGAGTTCAAAACCATCTTGGGCTGCAGAGCAAGTTCCCGATCATCCTGGGATGTATAATGACATCCTGGGAATAAGTAAAGAAATACTAAAACAAGTATGACCCATCCTCTTATCTTTTTATCCATGCTCAAACCCCAGAATTATACCACTTCTGGATTTAAGTGCCTTGAAGTGATTTTTGTCCTGATGATGTTCAATAGATGCTATTCAGTTGACAAATGTTTATTAATTCAACAAACTGAAATTCAGGTTACTGTATCCAAGATTTTTCGAGACAGGGTTTCTCTGTATAGCCCTGGCTGTCCTGGAACTCACTTTGTAGACCAGGCTGGCCTCGAACTCAGAAATCCACCTGCCTCAGCCTCCCAAGTGCTGGGATTAAAGGCGTGCGCCACCATGCTCGGCACTATAATGACTTTTGATCACAGGGCTTTAACCATCTTGATTATAGTAATAAATCAAGACATAATTCATTTAGACTCAAATGTTACCATTCACCTTTGATAAAACTAATTGTCTTATTGGATTTATCATAATCCACCAAAAGGTTGGCAGCAATGTTATAGTCACCAAAACTGCTGTCACCTAAGAAGTCTGGCCTCAGAAAAGGACCTGGACCATGTAAGCCTTTTAGAGCAACAAGAATATAATGAAGATTAGAGCTCTCTACTTGGCAGAGCCACCCTACATAGCAGGGTTTAGTTACTATTCCTTTTATGTATTTTTTAGAAAAAAAAAAAGCGTCATATATGGATTTACCAAAGAAAGTCAGAATTCAGAATGGAAGCCTTGGATTATTGAGCATCTCAGATGCTTATATGTGCCCATTTCTAAAAACTGTTTTTCCAGTAAACAGATCACTCATCTGTCCATTACAATGTCTCAAAAAGCCAAGAATCGCCACTGATACTAATCTGCCTCCAGCCTGCTAGAACAAACTCTAGTAGCGCTTGAAGTCAGACGACCTCATCAATTAGGTCATCTCCATTTTGTTTCCTGCTAGAAGAAGGCTGGGTGGTTCCTAGGCTGATATGGTAGGAAGGATTTGGAAGGGGAGGGCACTTTTGGTGGTTATTAAATAATGGTCACATTTAATATATGAGAGACAGAAATGATAAACATCCCTATAGTGTTCAGGAAAATCTTTTCTGAGGAAGAATTCCCAAGCCCAAAGTACCAATGGCATCTCGGAGTTAGAAATGCAGGACCCTTGGTGCCCAGGACACCTGCCTTCGCCTCATTGCGGGTCTGTGCATCTCTATTCCTTCCATTTTCTGACCCACATACCTCTACGAGAAGTGTAAGAGGATCGTTCTAACTACTCCAATGTCCTGCTTACATACATCTGCCTTTTCAATACATACAGATCACATGAAGTGCACTCTCTCAATAATATAAGGGGGGATAAAAAGAGGAACCGGTCTAAGGAAACATCCAATTGGAGTTGTGGATTTACATAAGCTGACTTTCTAGTCTTGCTGCTATTCTGCATCTAATTTGCACTTCAGAACTCCAAAGTGCCACAGTCTCCTTTACCTGCTGTGTCCTTGTCCAGTGCTCTCGTGCACGATGCTTCTGCCAGGGCTCTCCTCTCCTGCCCACTCTGCCCTCACACCCTGCATGTCCTTTGGGGTCATTTTCAGCTTTGTCTTCTGGAGAGCTTTTCTGATCCCTAACCCAGAAATCATTTTTAAAGTATCCTAGGGCTTGGTTTGAAGTCTCTCTTAGGATATGCTCTCAGCTGCTCTCCTGCATTAAAAGATTGCCCAAGGCCTTCACTGTACACCACACCTCTCTCACTAATTAGAGTTCAGGATTAATAATTGGTGCAAAAACCCAGGTGGGCTCTATAAAAAAAGGCATGCAGTTTGAAAATGCACTTGATGGACTTGAACCCTGAGAAACTGTATCCTGATGCCCCCTCCGTTTCCTCATCTCTGAGTAGGTGATGGTTATCCGACTCCTAAGATTAATATAAAATAAAAGAAGTATCTGTGAGCTATAGAAGAACACCAGGCATATAGCAAGAAGCAGAGGAGTTTTCAATTTGTGTTCTCATAACAGAAAATATAAGTATTATGTCCTATGCATTCTTTTTTTTTTTAATTTATTATATGTAAGTACACTGTAGCTGTCTTCAGACACTCCAGAAGAGGGCATTAGATCTTGTTACGGATGGTTATGAGCCACCATGTGGTTGCTGGGATTTGAACTCTGGACCTTTGGAAGAGCAGTCAGGTGCTCTTACCCACTGAGCCATCTCACCAGCCCTGTCCCATGCATCCTTATGGCCCTTATTTTGACAGAACCCCTCATCTCATTGAATGCTTCTCTCAGTAGGATCCCCTGGGCCAGCCCATTAAGTGTAGGCTTCTGTAGCGCAGTAGGATGGAGGTGAGAGTATAATTTCCACATCTTTTCAGAGCTATTCTTTCAGGTGCTGCTGGCGACCTGACCCTCTGTAACTGCGCCAGTTCGAGCATCTCACACCTGCTCCTTGACCTGCTGCCAGGGCCCCGGGACAGACTGAAGTTTCACCCCCTCTTCCTCAAAGTCCTCTCGTTTCCTGCCACCCCCTACTTCCAATTTGAAAGTAATTAAACTTAAGGAGAACTCTGATCTACAGAATGAGGTTTTTGTTTTGCTTTTCCTATTTTCCGTGGATTTCCTCTTGTCGCCTTGACTTTTGGACCGTTGCAGGATGCCTAAATAGAAACTGTCAAAATAAAATTAAACCAATTCGGGCGAGGAAAATAAAACTTCAAGCTCCGGCAATAATATATATGATTTGCCACATAAATATGGCACAGAGAACTACGGCTAACTCTTGAGATTTAATGGGATCCTTACTATTCTGGCAATGTGGTCTCATTAGCAACTTTCCTAGGCTTTCCTAAATGCTGTATTTTCTTTCTATGTCACAATATTAAGTTACCAGCACGGCATACTGTCCGTGTGGGCTTGTGCAAGGCAGTATACATGAGTGAGCTTCCTTCCTGACAGCAACTAATCATAAGGGATCCTACACTTGTCACCAGTTTTGCCAGCTTGTGGGGGGGGGGTCCATAATCTGCAAAAGCTCACACCATTAGCAAATAGCAGAACTGTGACTATGCACTGCATAATTGTACCCTCCACCAGGAGGTTCTATCCACCTCAGCCTCCTCTATCAGATGCCTGCTGGGATCAGCTGAAAGCTGGCCTGGGGTGGCTTCGGCTGAGTCACCTGATTGTTTCATGTTGGCTCTTGTGTGGCCCAGGTTATGCTCATGGTGCAAGCAGAGTCCCGAGCAAAAGCAGAAAGCAAAACCTGGTAACTGGTGTAGTTTTTGCTGCCGTGTCCTAGTATCCAAAAGACGACACAGGAACAGCCTTCATTTGATTCCAACTCTGGGAGAGTGTGAGGGTGAATGATGGAGAACATTAGTGGGCTTAATCCATGACGTGGTCAGTACGTGTTTAGCTGTTGTGGTCTCTACTAAATAGATGTATAATTACATTCAAAGAGAAACCAGATAGACTCAGATCAAGTCCTAAATGATTGTAAGGATGAGAAGAAATTGCTTCTATAAATGAAAATTAAAATAAGGTTATGACCCTGGGTGTTTTCTACTTTTCCCATTCTGGGATTCTACAATTTACTTAAGAAATAAATGTGACTATGTATATGTGTGTATATATATGTATATGTATATATATATATATATATATATATATATATATATATATATATATACACACATAAACATATACAGATATATACACACATAATTACAGATAGATAGATAGATAGATAGATAGATAGATAGATAGATAGATAGATAGATATAGATAGATACTTTATAATACCAAAATTTGCACCAGAGGGTAAATATGTAGCCAAGGAAATGTAAGGCAGATCTTGATTTATATAATTTATAAAAAGCAACTTTCTTTTAAATATGCTCAAATCTGAGCATATTTTATGCATTCAGAAATGATCCTTTCCAAGGGTGAGCAGAAAAAGAGGATACAAGGGGAGGAAAAGATAAAATGGGACAAACTGTGTACTCTTCAAGGTGAATGCAAGCTAAACTTGTGATAATAAAGGAAACACCCTGAGAAAAATGAACTGTACCCATGGAAAAGGTCACTACCGCGTGCCCTGCCACTGGATGGAGGAGTGAAGGGCAGCCTTTGGTAAGCTCTTCCCTACTCCAGCTCTGTGGTCTGAGAACCAACAGTGGCAGACCACCTGCACTTTGTGAAACATGTAGAATCTCAAATCTGCATTTAGCGGGGTTCCTGGATGTTACCCAGAGATGCTAGAGTTGGAGAGAAACTACCAGAATATATGGCATGGCCTCTGGAGGAAGAGAGCCCTCTTCCTCCGTGGGCAAGCCAGCATTAAGCCTCAGGGTCTCTGTCCAGCCTATAATAGTACTAACCAGTACCCTGAGGTTGCCACTGAAAGAAAGTGGGTGAAAGTCATTGCCACATTGGACATGAGCTTCGAGGCAGATGCTCACGTCTGACATCCTTTCTGAGCTGGAGTAATACGGCAGTGTGTCTGTGGCCCAGGCATTTGGGTCAGTATATGTATCAAGGAAAAGCATATTTTCATTTCCTTTTGTATACAGGTAGATGATCCTTGACTACAGATATTAAAGCCATTCGTTTTAAACTATTCATCCAGACATTCAAATTTTGTGTTTATTTTACACCTGGGACAACTTTAGCATCTGGGACAGGAAATCTTTGTCTCTGTGTGCCCAGTGATCGGTGGTCCTGAAAAAAGCTCTCAGTCTGTCTTCTCTTCCTCCCTTCCTGCTGCAGTGCTCCACCACCTGTGGGCTGGGGGCCTACTGGAGGAGTGTGGAGTGTAGCACTGGGGTGAATGCTGACTGCACAACCATTCAGAGGCCAGACCCTGCTAAAAAGTGCCACCTCCGCCCCTGTGCTGGCTGGCGAGTGGGAAACTGGAGCCAGGTAATCTTTGATGCTGTGTTTTCAGGTAAAGGGGAGGGCCCTATATGAAAACATCTACTCCCCTCCATTCTCTCTCCCTGCCTCCCTTCTGTATGTCTCCTTAAAAAAGCAAGGACCTGGCGCAGGCCTTTAATCCCAGCACTCAGGAGGCAGAGGAAGGTGGATTTCTGAGTTCGAGGCCAGCCTGGTCT
>NC_034600.1:57829662-57848548 GCF_900095145.1 Mus pahari
AAAAAAAAAAAAAAAAAGCAAGGACCATTGGCTTACTCTAAGTTATAGAAGCCCTAGAAGCCAGACTTGTTATTAATATGCAAAATTTTACCCATGTGTCATCACTGTCTTGAGATAAGCTCAAGAAAACATTTTCTAAATGAGTTGCTTTGTCTAGCATGCAGTTCAATATTTCTCAATGATTTCAATTCTGCGTTGTATGAAAATTATAATTGTATAGTAGTAATTATATGTTGTCACATACATAGTTAAGTCATGGCTCAATGGTTCTTTGCAAAAAAAAAAAAGTTTCATTTGTCTAAAATGAATAGAAAGCAGAAGCAGTAAGAATCACCTGGGTCTACAGGAATGCTCCAGCAGTTAAGGGTGCTTTCTATTCTTACAGAGGAACTGAGTCTAGCTCCCAGGATCCACACAGGGTGGCTCACAAGCACCTGAAGCTGCAACTACAGGGGACCCGATCCTGACTTCTAACCTTTACACATGAACATATACACATAGTAAATAACAACAACAACAACAACAACAATAGTGGTGGTTATGCTGATGAAGACGATTGATGATGTTACTTTAAAGAATAATCTGACCATTAAAAAGTATATTTCATGATGCCTAAGGTCCCAGGATCCAAGGGAAGATAATCATGGGTGAAGAGACACCCTGTGCTATGTAGCCTAAGTTCTAGTTCAACCTGGGCTACATAAAACCTGCTCTCAGAGACAACCAACCAAAGGGTATGTTCCCATATAAGTATGCATTTTAGGACCTTGTTTTACAAGATCCCTTGAGAAAGGGACAGGTTAATCCAGGTGCTTTGAAGGTACCTAGTCAGGCCATCTGCTCATCATCCTGTACTGAAGTTGAGTCAGACCTTGGGAGATGCAGTGGTCATTAGCAGAGTTTGGGGCTAGGCAGGTAGCAAGTGCAGGGGTGAGCTACGGGTGCCTCTTCTGTGTCTTATAAATGCCCAATGCTAGGCTCCTCTAGATGCTGGTCACCTCTCCAGAGAACCAGATTCTTGTAACAGCTAAGACTTTGGAAAAGAGAAAACTACCTGGGAAGTCTGCAATGGCTCAGGACCCTCCAGAGCCTAGGCACTAGCTCCACTGTCTGGTAGTATGTCTGTGTCCCAGAAGACCATGAGGTGTCTCACTGGACAGACTAACCCACTAGGTAGACTGACCTTCAGACAAGAGCATAAAACATCATTGTTTCGCCTTATGACTCTTCCCTCAACGAAAGATTCGGAATTTGGGAAAGAGAGGGCTAACTCCTTGAGACTCTCACTACATGTTCTAATAACGCCTCCCCTCCCTCTTTCTGTGTTGATACTATAAGGTTTTAAAGGATAAATTCACATTCCTTTGAGTTTTTTTTCCCCTTCCAACTAATAACAAATCCAGAATACAAAAAAGGCATACCACTTATCTATGAATCGTCTTCCATATCCAAAAATACCAAAAGAAATGTCTCAGTATTCAGACTTTGCCAAGTGTTGCCCATGTCCCAAAATTCCATCCACCTATCATAGAGGATAATCATTTCCATGGAAATGATGACATGAAAAGACAGTCCCACCAGATGGTCAAGTCAAGCCTGAGGAATTCTAGCCAGTGGAAAGTCCCCAGATGAAAGATCCCAGAGCTCCTATCTGGGATTTCTCCAGAATCCCCCCTCTTCTGTCCACCAGGGAGGTAAATTTTTTTTTCAAAAGTTTGCTTTTTCAGAGTTTCTAAAAACTAAAATTTCCTCTTTACCTCTGATTAGTCTACAAATCTCTATCCAAATACAAAGACTTCAATTTCTTACAGTCCAGGCTGAATCACAGACTTCCCTGAGCCCACCGGCATCAGCCCTGAGGTGTCCAGTTACTCTCCAGGGATTTTCCTGCCACCACGATCAATAACTGGCTGGGTTGACGTGTCTTGGTTGACCTCTGGCTCCAAGTGTGCCCTTAGATTAAGGGTTAAGCCTGAATTAAGCAGCTCTTGTGTGCAATTTTCATGTTTGACAAGGAAACGAGGTTGCCCATTTAGATTTCAACCTTCCTGGTACCTAGAGACAGAAAAGAAATTGCTCTTCCTCTCTGCATTCGTGTGGCTGAAATAAAGCAAAGGTTCTCGTCTTAACTTTGCCCGGCACATTTCTATAGAATGAAGTCCTAGAGGCATGCTGATCGGGCGGTGCGTGCCTGTACCCCTCAGGCTGCCCCAGGGCGATCATATATTTAAGTCCAGCCTGGACCTCACAGTGAATTCAAAGGTGGCCAGGACTGTACAGCAAGATTCTGTCTCAGCAAACAAGCAAAGCCATCCTAGAGGCAGTAGTGCGCTGAGAATCAGGCACATCTGAATTGGGAGTCCTGCCCTGTCTCTAGTGTGTATTCATCCAGTTGATTAGGAGGACTAATGTACTCATGTCAGAAATAAATTAGTAATTCTGCTTCTACTTAACCTATGAGGTTGTGTATGGATCAAAATATATATTTATTAGCCTTTTTTTCCTACAACAAACACCTGAGATAATCAACTTATAAAAAGAAAAGGCGTATTTAGAGGATTCGATCTATGAACAGTTGATCTCTTCGCTGTGGCACCTATGGTAGGAGATACCTGGTGAAGCAATGCCGCCACCTTCTGGTGGGGAGGCGCAATACAGAAACGACAAAGGACCAACAACCAGGAGACCACCCCACTCCTTAAAATTTCTACCACCTCCAATCAGCACAAGACGTTCACACATGGGCCTTTGGAAAACATTCTAGATTTAAACTACAGCAGTGTGCAAAACATCCATAAATGACCTGTGCGTGGTGGGGGAAGCTCTGACCAAGATTTATGCTAAACAGTGAAGGTCAGAGTGGCTGGTGGGTATTTGCTAAACTTCTGATCTCCTGGACTTGGAACAAGAGGTTGATGGACAGGTGAGCCCGTCGGAGGAGTACTGACTGGAGAAGTTGTTTGTTCCTAGTGCTAACCAAAGTGCCCAGCTGTTCATGAATAGTATAGGTGACTTAAACTACCTGCAAAAGCCAATAGTCCCAAATACTATTAGGTGCCTAGTGCTGAAGTTTTAAAAAACAAAACAAAACAATGTCATTGTTAACATAGTGAAGGAATGTACAGTCTCTGTTGAGGAAAATGTGATTTAAAGTGGCTGTTTATGATGTTTATTCTACACAGTGTCAGTTACAAGGCTGATGGACAGCTCATGAGACAGGTCATCGCTTCAACTATAGCCTTTGAGGAGGAAGGAAACAGTGCATAATAAATATGTAAATCAGTGGGGTAACACACACCAATTTTAGGATGAATTCCTAGGGGAGTGGAAGTTATTTTTATGTTGAGAGAAATGTAAGAAACGACAACGGTGCTCTTGAAAACCCCTCCAGGAGGTCTGACACCCAAACTACTCACAATTTTCAGCTCCACACACTTCCTGGAAGAATGAATGATCTATGTGTCACCTCAGTTCTGCAAACTCCTGATTTGACAGTCTCCTTGCTATGTTTCTTGGATTGAACACGGTCCTTTTTGGAATTAAGTCAAACAAATCGTATTTCTTCCTGAAATGAGTCAGAAATACGTTTTCCCTTGGGGAAATCTGTCTTCCCACATATGCAACACTGCAATTTTCTTTTAATCAACAGTTGATTTTATTATCTGTAGCTTTGCTGAAAACAAGAGGAGACTACAGCCTGTCCTTAAACCATCAGTTCTCATATATTTATTAACCACTCTGTCTTAATCTAGTCCAAGTTTGTATGTCTTTTGAGTTTGTATATTTTCTATGGCTTTGCTACATTTTACAAAACTGAAGTTTTTACAAATGGGTAAAATAAGAAATAGCACTGATTTTTCTAAATATATATAGATTCCTACTGCCATCAAACACACACTCATAAAAAACATATTAAAATTTAATGCGTAAAGGCCAGCACAGAGAATTATATATTAGATAGGTGTCTCCATTCCCCAGGAAGCAAAACTGAGTGTCAAGAAGGCTGATGATACACTGGGAATCTCTTCATTTATTTGACCCTGAGTATATTAATAGTTTAATCTGTTTTTAAAGCATCACACTCTTTTTTTACAACACCAAGCACCTTAAATTCAGAGATCCCTATGGAAAAATAATTACAAGAATGGCAATTAAATGGAAGCAACAGGATGTAAACCTAGTTGTCTTGTGCAATTGGGGCCACAGAAAATTTGACCCAAGACCATTGATGTGCAGACCACAAGGCCCTCCATGGTGGCCTCTGCCTACCTCTCCTTGATCCCCCTTCCCCTCTTCTTGAATTCTGCCCAATGTGTTTCTTGCAGACAAGCCATATTGTATCAGTGTTGAGTCTCTCTACATACCATTCTCTCAACTCCTCTGTCCTCTGCTCGTTTGACCTTCAGTGTCTACTTAAAGGATTTAGTCTAACTCCCCTTTATTAAAGCCTTTCTTCAGTTTATAAGGTGATGCTAACTGACCCTCTTTGTAACATAGTAAGGTCTTGAGTAACTTATGGAATACAATCTAGCATTTATTTCTGTGAATCCCCTCAGCACACCATTACAAAGCACTTGCATTAGAGATGCAGAGCTTGGAACATGGCAACCGTTCAATAACTAGGAAGAAGGAAAGTAAGGGGAAAGAGGGACAATTAAAATTTTGGAAATAGTTGTAGCTGGTCTTTGTGGGTTCTTCTTTTTCCTGCCCTTTATCACCCCCCCCCAGTTTCACCCCCATCACTAGATAGGAAAGGATAGAAGAGAGAGAGGGAGAGGGAGACAGGAAGGGAGAGGAAGAGGGAGAGGGAGGAGGGAGGGAAAGACAGAAACAGACAAACAGACAGACAGACAGACACACACACACACACACACACACACACACACACACACAGATCTCCTAGAATTTTTCTCTTGTTTCTTCTTTGAGCAGGACTACTAACAAACAACATCCACCACCCCCTGAATTACTAACAACACAAACACCTGTCTCTCGGTGCCCTAGTGTTTACATACGCTATTAGAAGTAACCGAATTCTGAACATCACACAATCATAGAAACTATAGGCATCTGGCAAAAATCACACCTCTGCTAGAGCACAAGGCAAATCATAGTCAGATGCTGCAGATTGTCTGAAGCAGCCCCGCATCTCCAAACCTGGGATTAAAATGAAAGCACATTTTTATAATATTTCTGTGTTTTTTTTAAAAAGAAACTAGAATTCCATAGTTTTCAAAAACGTCACTACGAATAGTTTTATTAGTCATTTGAGAAACTCATACATTTGTATTTTGATCTTGTTCATACCCAGATTCCTCCCAGATATATGTCCCCTTCTGTACCAATCTAGTTTTGTGTCCTTGTGTTTCTTAACTCAATGAGTCTCCTTTGTGGCATTCACATATCCTCGGGTCACTACTAGATTTTAAAGATCTTGTGAAGGTGTTTAGCATAAAGAAAGGGGTAAAAAGTAAGGCTTTCTTTTAAATTCTATATCGTAGTTTAATATTTGTCCTGAATCTTTGGATATTCTCAAATCACGACACAATATGATTGCAGTGATCTATGCCTTTCCGACACTTGGGAATGTTGGGGCTATTTAATCACCTCGCTCACCCTTATTTTGATATCAGTGAGGAAATGGACTCTTAGAGGAGTCATTTATCCACACTCCTGCAGCCACTTGGTGCCAAGGTTGTAACTGAAGGCCTTGTGATGACCTCCTGACCCTGTGCTCTTTAACTTCCTTATTATATATTTCTGAGGACTCTCTATGAATCTAGTGTGAAAAAGATGACACATATCAAAAACATCTCCAAGAAGAAGGGGTAAGCATTCCATTTTATTATTATCAGAGAATTCAGTATTAAAGGCATTTTTACTTCCTTTAATTTTGTAAACTTAATATAAAAAAACTTGCAAATAGATAAAAAATATCACACGCTTATCCACCATCAAAACAACAACAACAGGGGTGGGGTATAGGGAACTTTCGGGATAGCATTTGAAATGTAAATAAAGAAAATAATAATAAATAAATTAAAAACAACAACAACAAAATCCTTGAGAGAATGGAATTTATTTCCATTGTACCTTGATTTGGTTTGCAAAACAGTTAAAACAACTGACACTGTAACTGGAAAACTATCATTTACTTGATTTTGACAAAGCATTAGCTAGTTTTCTGCTCCCTTGTCCTGACACCTGTCCTCAGCCTGGCCACCAGGCTCCATATTAGGAAATACAAGTGGGGCAAGAAGAAAATGAATGCATCAGTTGGCGTTCTACACACAAAAGCAAAACAGCATAAGGAGTGAAGTGACTTCAATATGCCAAGTGACTTCAACATGCCGCCGCCACTTCTGCCTTGCTAATGGAAATTAAGATCCCTTTGAAAACATAAGGACAGATTTAGAGAGCATCTTCCCTTGTGACGGCCCGAAGCATGTTAGTAAATTTCACTTTCAATAAATTTCACTTTCAATTGAATGTGTATAAACTTTCAACAATAGAATAATGCTAATTTGAACGTTGTATTTGGGAATAGTGGCTTGTTGCAACAAATAGAACATGAAAAAATAAAATCCCATTTTACATTTGATTCTTGTGAAATTTCCTTCTCCTAATAATTAGTAGAGCTAATTATAAAGTAGCAACTATTTTTACTTTCCTACATGTGCTTAGCACATGGGAGGAAGATAAAGATTTTTTTTTATTTGAATTTTGTTGCAGCTGTCTGACTAGTGTTGACCATACTTGAGTTGTGAAAACATTAGAGCATGAGTCTTTGTCATGTGAGCCTGTGTCTTCCATGTTACAGACAATGCTGTTCAGTGTTGACAACTTGACATGGTCTAGCCAGCTAGGCATATCATAGAGGTACCTTAATTAGATTAATTGAGTTGGGAAGGGCTTTTTCTTGTGGTTGGCACCATTCCCTAGGCTTGGGTCCTAGACTGTGTGAAAAATGAGGAAGTTAACTAAGCAGAAGCATTCCTCACTGCTTCTTGACTGAGGATAGGGTGTGACCCACCCCCTTAGAATCCTTCCGTTGTGAGTGCTGTCATGATGGGCTATAACCTACAAATGGAGCTAAAATAAATTCTTTCAAGTTGTTGAGTTTTTTTCAGGGAATTTTAATCATAGCAATAGAAAACAAAGACACAGGCCATAATTTTACCAGGTACCTTGGTGCACGTTTCTGGACAGTGGGAGAAGGTGGAACAGTAGTTTTGGAAATCTACTGATAGAGTTTGAGGAATTTTCTCTACTCAGTTGCAACCCTACAATGATGATTTCTGGGAAAACCAGGTGTGCATGATATTTCCTGATTAGGAAGGAGGGTCAGAGGACAGCATACAGACACCCTCTAGTAGTATATGTCCTTTCTTGATGGTACATTCCCAGTCAAGACTCCCAGTGAAATCACTGTGAAGAATGGAGAGGGTAAAGACACTGTCACTGGCCATAGAGGTACATATCTGGACTCCTAGTGCTCAGGAGGCTGAGGCAGGACATTCGTGATATCAGACAGGCTATCCTATCTGAAAGAGAGAGAGAGAGAGAGAGAGAGAGAGAGAGAGAGAGAGAGAGAGAAGAAAAGAAGGAAAGAAAGAAAAGAATGAAAGAGAGTGAAAAAAGAAAAACGGAAAGAAAAAGAAAGAAAGAAAGAAAGAAAGAAAGAAAGAAAGAAAGAAAGAAAGAAAGAAAGAAAGAAAAAGAAAGAAAGAAAGAAAGAGCATGAGAAGGAGAGAGAGAAGGAAGGAAGGAAGGAAGGAAGGAAGGAAGGAAGGAAGGAAGGAGAAAAAGAGGATGCAGACATTGGTTTTCCCTTTGGGGGTCCAACTAGCGTAGGACCCCCTCTCGGGGACCCCCTCAGGTCATGGGAGTCAGGGTGTCCCAAAGAAACACGAGAGACCTTCTTGTTGCAAAAGCATGAGGCAGTTTAATGGCAGAGTTCTGGGCTGATACTTATCTCAAGCAGGAGACAAAGGAATTGACCATGAGGCTCAAAAGCTAGGGGTTTTTATAAGAAAAGGGTCAGGGGTTGGGAGAAGTTGGCGTGGCTGCACATAATTGGTTCATTTAAACAACCATATAGTTACAGGTCAGTAGGATAGTACATGTAAATTGAAGCATCAGCAATTCCAGGGGGTCTGGGATAGTGGCTTGTAACTGGGTCAGCATGACCCTGGCCATAGCTCAGACCAGTTTTTGTATTTTTTCTCTATTTTTTTCTCCATTCCCAGTCAACTTGACCTCAGAAATGCCTTAACAAGGGATTTGCCTGGACATACCGGTGTTTGTTTTTGTAAGAGTTCCAGCTCCTGGCCTTCAAGGCCTGCCAGGACTTGTTTATCACAAAGGGCCTATGGGTTTGTCTGTCTGAGCATGCCTGGATCTGCTCCAGGCCTTCAAGTTCCTAATGCTGCTCTATTTGTCTCCTATTATACTTTTGGCTTTTAATTTACAATTTCAATTTTTAAATTTAAATTCTTGGGATTCCTTTTCTTGATTCAACAAATCCATCCTGAGCACTCATGCTTGCCTGGCCCCCCTGCCCAGCACTTGTGGTGCAGTGCTGAATGCGAACTTGGGCACATCTTCTGTGGCAGTGACATTGGTAGACACCATAGACAAAATAAATGAGATCTTTTGCATTTCAAGTGCTATGCCATGGGGAGAGAAGGCATGGAAACAAGTAACAGGGACATGTTTTGTTTAAGGAAGACCTCAGCTTTACAAAGCAGTAAGATAGCTCAGTGGGAAGAGGTGATTGCCTCCCAAGTCTGAGGGCCTGAGTTCTAGCCCCAGAACTCACTTAAGTTAAAGGTAGAGTATCAGCTCCACAGAGCTGTCCTCTGATCGCCACATGTGTGCCACAGCGGCCGACACATGTTCATACATACATATCATAACAAGCACTATGATAAGTAAGGTCTATTAAAAACGTTCTCATTTAATCCGATGCTTGAACAAAGGAAAGACCAGTAGCACAATTCAGAAAGCAGAAGTGACAATTAGGATGTGTCTGAGTCAGGGTTTCTATTCCTGCACAAACATTATGACCAAGAAGCAATTTGGGGAGGAAAGGGTTTATTCAGCTTACACTTCCATACTGCTGTTCATCACCAAAGGAAGTCAGGACAGGAAATCAAGCAGGTCAGGAAGCTGTTAAGCATCCCAATTTGAGCTGATGCAGAGGCCATGGAGGAATGTTACTTACTGGCTTGCTTCCCCTGGCTTGCTTTCTTATAGATCCCAGGGCCATCAGCCCAGAGATGGCACCACCCACCATGGGCCCTCCCACCCTTAATCACTAATTGAGAAAATGCCTTACAGCTGGATCTCATGGAGGCATTTCCTCAAGGGAGGCTCCTTTCTTTGTGGTAACGCCAGCTTGTGTCAAGTCGACACACAAAACCAGCCAGTACGGGATGTAAGGACCAAAGGGCACACTGTTAAGCTGGGAGAGTCTACTGATGAGTACAGGTATCTGTCCTCCCATTTCAGGTCCAAATACACAGCAAATGCTGGTGGTGAGGGATCAGGAAAGCACCCTCGAATCAAATGAGAGACAGATGAGAGACTAAGTCCTGGCTGCAGGTAGCCTAAACTACTAGACCTGTCCTGGTCCAAATGACACGGAAAGCTGACAGGTGAACCCTGCAATTTCCAGACACAGAGCAGGATGCAGGGACTGTTCCACAAAGTTGGAGTCAGGGGAAGAGGGCTATAAGTAGGGCTGCTGATTTGGAGGCTTTCTGTGGACATGTGCCCATGAGGCAAACATTCAGTGATGGAGGCAGGGAATGACAGCTTTGCTCACTCCTGTGAGTCAAGCCATTGATCAGTTACTCAGTTTGCTTCTATAGTATAACCCCTTCCTAAGAGGCATGATAACCTATCCTGTGTTCTGAGTCATGCATAAAACTGGTTCGAAGTGGAGCCCTGAGAGAGAAGTGCAGGTGGTTTGTCAGAGTGGTGCTTCCCTTGGGACCAAAATGTCTCATCCCAGAAGGCCTTGGATGCTAGTTTGCTTGGAGTGAATACAGATATTTAGCAGGACTGGACACCCTCTGAGTGAGGCTGTAATCTGTGCTGACCTGCCCAGGTTCTTGTCTTCTAGTAGCCTGTGAGATAACTGTTAAGCATCCCAATTTATAAATGTGTCCTCTGAGGCTCAAAGTGTATCCCCTGGGAAACGAAGTATCCATAATCAGCCAGGGACAAAACTGGGATACTCACCCACTGCTGACACCTCACTGGTTGTTGTTGTTGTTGCTGTTGTTTTGTTTTGTTTTGTTTTACACCAGGAGACCCAAACTGTTGATATGATTGCCTCTCCATAAATATGAAGGAAAGCAGGATACATGCAGACTAGGTTTGATATATCTCTCCATGTTAGTAGCCTGCACTTCCACAGTGATGGAGTATGGGGTCCTGAGGCCAAGGATCCAGCTGTTACCTCTGCTTTTGTTCTCCGTTCAGTGCTCCCGAAATTGCAGTGGAGGCTTCAAGATTCGTGAGGTTCAGTGCATGGACAGCCTGGACCACCACCGGAGCCTGAGGCCATTTCATTGTCAATTCCTGGCTGGCGCTCCTCCTCCGCTAAGTATGAGCTGTAACCTGGAGCCTTGTGGAGAATGGAAAGTGGAGCCCTGGAGCCAGGTATGGCACCCAGAAGGGACACGCAGCATCTCAGAGACTGAGTCGAATAGACCATGAATTGTTGTATTAACACATGAGTGTAGGAGTTGCAGAAGACCACACTGGAATCATGCCAGAGATTCAGTTCCATCTAGTGACACCCTCCCCCCCCCCGACTGTATGGGGGAAACAGCCACGTGGCAGGAGCTGAAAGAATTCCGATGGGAAAATGATATGGTATGTTGTCAGCTATGACAATGAAGTGCTTTATCAGAACGTGGTCTCAAAATGGACTTACGGTTTAATCAGAGGCCCTGCTGGGGATATGAACACATGAGATGATTCAAAAGAGACTACTTGGATGGGCAATGTATAATAATAAATAGCCTTGCACACCTGTCCAGGCCTTCTTCAGTTAGGCTGACAATAATGGTGAGATCCTTCTCACCCCATATAATTTTAGATTCATACCTCAGTTAAATACACAGATGACCGTTTGTACAAATAAAAGAGAGATAAAGAACTCTGCTGGATTTTGATGTCTAGAACATGAAAACAAGGTTATTTTTCTCTGGTAAAGTATGTTAGTGTCATTTCCCAGTAGCTAAACACATCAATGGCTAAAACATGCTCCCAAGTACGCACCAAACAAAGATGAGAAGCCAAATCAATAATGCACTGTGAGTGTGTGGAGGGGGGGGATATTTTATCACTTACTGTAATTCTCACAATGACGTCGGCGGTAGGTCTTATTTGTTCCATTTTATAGATAAACTTTAACTAAATGGTTAAGAAATACACCTGAGGTTCCACAATAAGAAAATAAATGATTAAGAGCCTTTTTAAAGCTGGGCGTGGTGGTGCACGCTTTTAATCCCAGCACTCGGGAGGCAGAGGCAGGCATATTTCTGAGTTCGAGGCCAGCCTGGTCTACAAAGTGAGTTCCAAGACAGTCAGAGGAACCCTGTCTCAAAAAAAAAAAAAGCTTTTTCAAGCATCAGTCAGGCAGGCTTTGGTTTGGCTTTGGTGCCTACTCCCTTGTAGAACTTGGCTCCGTGAGAGATGAGCAGAGTGATAACTAGGGAGAAGGACTGAGTCGTTAACTCTTTCATGGGTACCTGCAAGGCACACAGGAAGAGAACAGATAGGAATACAGTGAAATTATTCAAAATAGACCACTCTGATGAGCAGTGTATAATATTGCACACCTGTCCAAGCCGTCATGGGTCAGCCTGACAATGGTCAGATCCTTCTCAGCCCATATAATTTTAGATTCAGAGCCTGAAGACACAGACTTAGCACAGAAAACTGACGCCCCTGGGACTTCCTCCTTCACCCTGGACCACTAACTCATGTTCATTCCTAAGTATCCGAACCACTCTGTGGTGTTTCCTGGGGTGATGTCAGCAGAGTGGGGCACTGTCCTCAATTTCCCTATTTCCCCTTCTTCTCTTTCTTACTAAACTCTAGAGTAGAGTGTACCCGCTGTTCCCACCCCCTCCAAGCCTCCAAGTTCCTCTCACATGCTAGAGGATTGCTTTACTTTTCAACATTTATTAGTAAGTTAATTTCCTCTTAGCATCATGTGCATGAGACTATGTATCATATGAAATCATTCTGATAGGCAACAAGATGACATTTCAGAAGCATATCCCAACAGAAATCCACCTTGCTATCTTGAGTTTTTCTTATATTATAATCCGTGTATTACATTCCCAGCAAACTCATCAATTTTACTAACTAAAGGAAACACCCATTCTGAAACCTTGTATAGTTTGGAAAGAATACTGTCATATTTCAATAAGAAGCAAGCAATGCGTCTCCTTGAAGGGTGACATAATCATATGTTTCTAAATTTAAAAAAATCTATTTATGTGTATGAGTGTTTTGCCGGTATGCATTATAGCATAGGTGTTCCTGGTGCCTGCAGAAGCCAGAAGAGAGCTCCAGAACTCCTGGAACGTGAGGTACAGGCGGTTTGAGCCACTATATGGGTGCTGGAAATCGATCCCGGGCCCTCTGGAAGAACAGCCAATGCTCTTAATCACTGATCCATCTCTCCAGTCCCATAACCACAAACTTAAAAACCTAAACTTTACATTTTTGGTATTGAAAACTTGTGCCACAGAGCAAAACTGATAACATGGCTGTTCTTTTACATTTGATATACAGATAACCTCACATATGTGCTAGGAAAACATTCCTTTCAGGAACTTGCAGAGATGCCCCAGGATCTCATACTAGTACTAAGTTCTCTAGCACACAGCTGAAATGAGCAGAGTTTGACTCTATCATTGAGCTCATCTACATTTTACCAACTGCCTGTGTTGTGTGTCAGTGTTCTAGGTCCTGTGGAGGCGGTGTTCAGGAGAGAGGAGTGTCTTGTCCTGGAGGCCCCTGTGACTGGACAAAAAGGCCGGCAACCACTGTGCCCTGCAACAGACACCTTTGCTGTCACTGGGCCACTGGGAACTGGGAGCTGGTAAGAGTTGGCTATAGGTGCTTTGTTCTCCCTTGGTTTTCTACAGAGAAATTTTAGAGCACATTTTCAAAATTTGTGAATTTCCTGGGAGACAGGCTGGCTTTGGGGACCAGGGACGGGCACGTCATTCTGTCACAGGTTCAGATGGAGGTGCAGACTGGAAGGACTACGGGGCTTAGGCAGAGCAGAATAGATCCCATGTCTGCTGGGCTCTATGGGAGTCCCAGCTGGTGTGGGTATCGGGGCAGGGGGGTCTCACCTGTGTTTCTAGTTATGGCAGATTTCCTGTGAGAGAGGTGGTTTGGGGGAACGGGTGCAGGCATGCCAGTCTTCCATGAGTTCAGGTGGAGACGCAAACCAGAAGGAGAGTGGGGATGAGGGAGAGCTGGATAGATGGGTGGGGGAAAGGAAGCTAACCTGGGTGGTGGGGGCATATATCTTGCTGTGCTGGTCAGTGCTGTGGTTCACAGGAGTTAATAGGAGTATTGGTTGCCTTCCTTCCTGGTCAGCCTGCATTGCTCCTCTGATACCATGGGGGCTAGTCCTCAGGTAGGAGGCTGCCAGATCCGTTCCAGGCCTATTCCTCTAAGTCCTGTATCCAAAGTGTGTGTTGTCTTCAGCAATAGGATCTCACTTTGCTTTTCGGGGAGGCACCAGGGCAATAGTCTATATTGTCTGACAGGGTCTCATGCACTCCCCTGAACTGATAGATTTCCCATGTCTGGCACTGAGGATTTTGTTAGACAGTCTATGGTTTTGAAGAGAGCATTGTTGCTCCAAGTGGCTATATAGATATATGTGCATGTACTTATTAATTGATGGATTGATTATATGTAATTTTAGATAAATATAAAGTCATTCCCTATGGCATTTTCAAATATCCTTAGTGCTATTTATCCCCCACTCTTCCCTCTTCCTCTGGGTTGTCCTCCTTCCCTGATCCCCAGTAAATTTCTCCCAACCATTTTTTTTTTCATTTCTCCCTGTATAGCAATGGTGTTCTATTTTTATATAATGCACCTGAATATATGTTGTATGGGTGTGCAGGATTAAGTGCAGTGCCCTTGGAGGACAGAATCCCTAGAGCTCGATTGTAAGCCACCTGATGCGGGTGTTAGAACCCAAACTTGAGTCTTCTCAAGTGGGAAGCACCCATAACTACTAAACCATCTCTCCAGCCCCTCTACCTTAGCTTCCCTATCCATTTTTCCTTTGGACACATAGTGGATATTCACTGCTTGTACCTGACATGTCACCTGTTTCCATGCCTGTCAGATCATGTGTTTCCATATGTACCTGATATGTCACATGTTTCTATGTGCTTCACTTGTGTTGCTCTTCCCCATATACTACTCCTAGGTCTGTCTGTCAAAAGTTATCTCATTAGCTGCTGGGAGTCCGTGTTCATTATCTGGAGTTTAGAAGAGAGAGAAAAAATAATTTCAAAAGAGAAAACATCAAATAAAAATATTCCAGATGCTCAAGGCCTATGGGTATTTTGGCCCTCAAGCCCTTGGGTTCTTTTCTTAGACTTAAATATAGTCACATATTGAAGCTTTAGGCTTAGTCTGACTTTGTGCGTCTAGACCTTTCTTCTGCCCACAAAGAAGTTTGCCAGATGGCCAGCCTGTTTGAATGGTGAAGTAAACAAAATAATTAAACTATAAGTGAGAGAAAGATTATCATCCTAGCATTAATTATGGAGGGGGATAAACCTTCCATATTCCATAGACAAAGTCTGCCAGTGTTCTGACTTATCTGACCTGAGTTCTCTAGGAAACAGGTTGATGGTTAACGTGAGAGGACCCAGTCCCCTGTGGACAGTGCCCACACCTCTGGGCAGGTGGGTCTCAGTTATGCAACTGAGCAAGCTGGAGGGGAACCCAGGAAGCAGCATTCCTCCATGGCCCCTGCTTCAATTCCTACCTCCCAGTTCCTGCTTCAGCATCCCTAGATGATGGACTGTAGCCTGGAAGCCAAATAAAGCCTTCCCTTCCCCAGTGGCTATGGTCAGTGTTTGCCATGGCAACAGGAAACCAAGCCAATACACTTAGTCTTCATGCAACAACCTCTTCTTCCAGATTAAGAAAATGAAAGTGGGATTACATTGTCTAGGGTGATAAACAGTAAGCCAGAAATCCCAAATTCCCCCAAATGCTAGTCCAGGGTTCTCTCAGGGTCTTGTTTGTTTAGTCTCCATCTTTCTTCCTTCTGGCCTTTGTTACAAACTTATTGATATGCAATGTTTTACATGAGTAGGCATTTCATTGTTTCTTTCCAATACTTATGGAAGTCTTGATTAAAGTTACATCGAGATTTAGTCATGGAAACATGCTGCTCACTCTTATGCTTCATGCTTTATATGCAGTAAAATAAAATAGATGAGTAGTTGTGAAGGCAAAGTCGCATTTGCCATCCTGCCATCTGTGAGGTCTATGTGAGGAATAAGGTTTGGTGTTCAGAGCTGATTGGTAGTAACCCTGTCTGGAAATTCTCTCATCTAGTGTTCTGAGTCTCCAATCCTATTTCAAATGGCAAATGGATTCTTTTAAGCTTAATGACTTTCCCAATTAGCGACCCTTTGAGCTAGTTGGTCAGTGGGCATTTGTGGAACAGCCTGCTGTGAATGGGGAACTTGATTCTACTCTGAGAAGTCTGAGAAATAACAAATAATCTTTCAACAAGATGGTATCAAAAGCAAAGGGAGCTCCTGCCCTTCCCAAAGCCAAAGTGAAGGCCTTGAGAGATAAGAAGGTAATGCTGAAGGCATCCATAGCTCTACACATCTCTCAACCCCCAACAGCCCACGTCTCTGGGACTTTGGAGGCAGCTCAAATACCCTAGAAAGAGCATGCCCAGAAGAATCAAGCTTCACCACTATGCTGTCAACAAATTCCTCCTGACCATTGAGACAGCCATGAAGAAGACAGAAGACAGCAACATGCTTGTGTTCATTGTGGATGGCAAGGCCAACAAGCAGCAGATCAAACAGGCTATGAGGAAACTCTATGACATTGATGTGACTAAAGCCACTACCCTGATAAGGAATGACAGGGAGAAGGTCTATGTTCGGCAGGCTCCTCATTACGATCTTCTAGATGTTACCAACAACAATGGGATTATCTACACTGAGGACAGCTGGCTAATTCTCAATACACACCTTTCACACAAGCCAAACAAACAAACAAACAAAAGAACTAACAAAGCATGGTATAAAAGAACACATATAAGTGGGTATGTGCATCACAGTAGCTGAAGCATGGAGTCCCCATAAATGTCCCTCAATGGATGAATGTAAAAGCAATGTGGAACAACCATAAATGGAACATTAGTCCACCTTAAAAAGGAAGTCCATACACTGCAGCACAGATGAGCTAGCAGTCATTATGCTAACTGAAAGAAGTTAGTCACAAATTGGCCACTGTCTACTTCTACTTAGTAAAATTCCTACAGAGATCAAAGGACATCAAAAAGATATAATAGTGTTCGCCAGGAGCTGGGGTACAGATGGAAGGTGGGGGTAAGTTGTTTAAAAATACAGTTTCAGTTTTCAAAGAGGAAAACATTCAATAGATGCTTGGGATACCCTGAGAACACTCTTAAGGCTGCTGCAGTGTGTATGTAACAAAGCTTAAAATAAACCATGGTATGGTGTCATGCACCTGGAAGGCCAGTACCAGGGAGCTGGAGGCAGGGTGATCATAGATCGAAGGCCAACAGAGCTGCATACCAAGACCTTGTCTCAAAAACAAAACAAAAAGGAAGTGTGTGTGTGTGTGTGTGTGTGTGTGTGTGTGTGTGTGTGTGTTGTATACAGGCTTATAGTAGTAACTTTTATGGATTTTCTTTGTACTTTATGACAAATAAAATAATTTACAAAACAGCCATAATCTCTTACTCTTTTAGGAATTACCTCAAGGAAGTTGCCTCCACATACCAGAGAACTCACTAGCATATAGGCTGTAGTGGTTCCAACAGCCTCTAATGCAGAACTCACATCTTGGACTGATTCGGGTTTCAATTACAGCAGTGTAGTACTTTATTACCCCCTTGGTCTCACAGTGAGCCTAGCTCCAAAGGGCTCATGGGAATTTAGACTGTCTCTCAGTTGGCTGTGGTGGGTTGTTCCCTTAAGTCCTGGGGAAGAACTTTGAGCCTTTCTGTGTTTCTCTTTCAGTGCACCACTTCCTGTGGTGGTGGCTCTCAGAAGAGGACCATTCATTGCATCCCCTCAGAAAACAGTACAACTGAAGAGCAAGGCCAGTGCCTCTGTGACCATCAAGTCAAACCCCCAGAATTCCAAAAATGCAACCAGCAAGCCTGCAGGAAGAGTGCTGGTAGGTGGCTGGGCTGCTCGGGTGAAGCAGGGCTGCGGTCATGGAGACAGCGTTGTATACATCCTTCTTCATGATTCAGCTTGAGGATAGTTTTCTGGTTCCTTTGCAGAACAGAAAAGCTTGATGCTAAAGAGGCTAGACAGCACCCTTAAGACAAAATGATAGGATTTAATAAATTTTGATTTATCTTTTGATTTGATGAATTACTGTATTTGTACATCTGATCTCCTGTCTCGGAGCATATTTGTGCTGATGGCATCCCACACAGATAAGAATTACTTTGGGTTTCTTTTTTCTTCTTTAGATGTCTGAGAGATATTTTAGCCTTTCTCAGGAATTCATCTAAGTACAGAATGATCTATAAATCTAAATATACTGTCTTAAGTCAGGTTGCCCAGAAGCAAGCTCTGAAGTGAAAAAATACCATATATATCATATATACATACATATATGTGTGTATGATTCATATATATGCATATATATATATATATATATATATATATATATATATGATTCATTAAGGACATAATCTTAGAGAAGACAATTAGGGATCAGGAAGACACATGACATAAAGAGAAACAGTCACAGCCAGGATGACCCAGTACACGAAGCTCTCTTGGGCTACCTGAAAGGAATTGAATTTGCCAGCATTTAAAACTTCATACTAGAAACAAAGGTATTCTTCTGGTAGTCTGTATAAACATTCCTTCTAAGAATCAGGGTATCTTGGAATTAAAGAAGCTAAGAAGGACAGAAGCTTGGAATTGTGCGGGCAGGTTTGCACTTTTTTCTCCTGAGGCAAAAAGGAGCTGTTGACGTATCCAAAGGAAGGAAATACAGGTACTAGAGTGTGTCTGGCATGTCCAAAGTCATCACAGGTACTAGAGTGTGTCTGGCGTGTCCAAAGTCATCTCCCTTGTTCAGCTCGAGCTGAGGAAGTCATGTTGGTGAGACGTTATGGTGTAGTTACTGACATCACTAGAAGAAATCACAGCAAACTCCCTACAGTCTCTCTACCTTCTCTTCTACACTGTTCCCTGAGCCTTAGGTGTTTGCCAAAGTTGATGGGAAAAGTCCTTGAAGCCTCATCCATATACAAAGAACTGTGGGCAACTGAGAAATGGTGAGAGTGCTAGAGACAGTCTTTAGCACACCAAATGGCTATCCAATACCAAGTGGGCATCCCTGGGCATCCCTGAAAACACACATCCAACTAACATTACACAGACTGAGCAGGTGCGATGAAGAATATATATGTATCTATGTATATATGTCTGCATATAATAACAATTAACAACAACAAAAAAAAGATACCATGAATTTGAAGGAGAGTAAACAGCGGTGTGTGGGAGGGTTTAAAGGTCAGAAAGGAAAGGATGAAAAGTTCTAACTATAGTCTTGAAATTTTAAAAACTGA
>NC_034600.1:57848935-57853075 GCF_900095145.1 Mus pahari
GGGAAGGGAAGGGAAGGAGATAAATTCCAGCTAGTCAGTGGAGGATAGCGAATGAGCCAATTAGGAGACTGAAGTTTATTCACGTAAAGGGGAATGAACAAGGACAGAAGTGCAGATAGAAGAAATCCACGTGCTACTTGCAAGAGTCTGGATTTTGTGGGGGAGGGAAGGAAATAAAGGTCTGTTCCTGTATTTCTTAACCAGGTGACAGAGAGGATGAAATTACTGTGTAGGGGTGGGATTGGGAATAGAAGAAACTCATGAACTTGAGCTAAGCCATGTTTGTGAAGGGCTTTGCAGATCACTTACAAGTGGCCTGTGCTTTGCTTAGTGCTTAGGTGTGGAGTCCAGGAAAGAAGTCTGGGTTGGGAATCCCGATTACAATGCACTGGAGAGAAGTTCTGTAAATATGTTTGCCACCTGTAAGTTCTTCCTGACCTTTGGCACCTGACGGTAGCTTCTGTTGTCTTCACTGGAAATATGAAAGAGAACCACCGAGGGCTCATTTCCAGAGGCGACAAACTCTTACCATTCAGAGTGTGGCGCCCAGACAAACTGAACTGGAATCTCCTAGGAGTTGGCTACACATAGTGAGTCACAGACCTTGCCCCTAACCTACTGAATCAGACTGTGCCCTTAAACATCTCCTAGATAATCCAGGTGCCTGTTGGAATCTGAAGGTCATTCTACTGAAGATCAAGAAGCCACTTTTGAGATGATCTTTTCATCCCATCCTATGACTTTCCATTAAACCATGATTTTAAGAGGTACACATTAATCTCTCCCATTAAAGCAACCATCTGGTCTACTTCAAGCATGCCTATTATTATGGACTATGTTTAATATTTATATATATAGAGAGACTATCTTTAACTGTTCTTTTGCTGGACAATAAAATATTCAATAACTAAAAACTGAACTAAATGTGAAGATTATATTTTTTCATCTTGGAATCTCACACTGAATAGATCATGACTAACAGGTGGCAATTGATGTAAATAACAATGAATTGCCATCATCAGTAATTATCAGGGCAACAAAAGTTAATTACTAGCTTCATGCTTACTCATAGAGACACAATAAGATAGAACAGTTGCAAAAAATAAATCTTTGATTTAAGGAGCCAACCACCTACCCTGATGGCTTACATATCAAGAAGCTTAAACCGAATCATTCAATACCAGTATTCTTGTCATCTAGGCATCACAATAAATACCCTATCTCCATTATGTAAGACCTGGTATGAATTCACAAAAGATACATTACTTTCCTACAGGACATTTTACTTTTTTAAGGCACCGTCTGAATTTTATAATATTTTTGAGGTTAATATAATGTCATAGTTTCTTTCTTCCCTTTCCTTTGTCTACATCCTCCAAAGTGCATCCCTTGCTCTCTTTCAAATTCACCACCATATTTTTAAATGGTTGTTGTGTATGGGTGTGTATATGCACATATACATGTGTGTATCTAAATACATAAATACAACCTTCTTAGTGTGTATAATATTACTTGTATGTATATGTTCTCTGGACTAACCACGGTATAGGATAAGCCGTTGGGTTTCTCTTCCCTGGGGAGGACTCTTTCTCCTGCTCTCAGTATTCTAGAGTTGCCTGTTGTTCTTTGGGTAGGGTCAAGCCCTCCCTTGCTTCCCCCTATTCACTGTGGCAGAGGGGATCAGAAAGTGGAAAGAACTGAAGCTAGCTGCGGGATTCCCACATCTCCTCAAAATTTGAGAAGTTACATTCATCTTTTTAAATTTTAATAACTTAAAAGCTACATTAAAACTACCATGTCCATAGTCAGATTATAAAACCTTTTACAAATATCTATGGGCTTTTAGTTTAATCAAAATTATTATGCATAAATTTTTGTTTGTTTGTTTTAGTGCTAATCATTGAACTTAGGTCTTTCTATTTGCTAGGCAAATGCCCCACCACTATATTTCTGGCTGCGCTCCAGGATTTTGTTATAATTTTTGTTCTTCCTATTCAGTTTGAGTGATGAAGAGTACAAAAGGACTAATAATAATACCACAACCCAACATTTGAGTCTGGAAATGTTCTGCTGAATTTTCCAGTTGGGTAGGACTCATTCATTCACGTATTCCACAAACACGGTTGGTCAGAAGACTCTTCTCGCCAGCGCTGAATGCTGTGACTAAGAATGTCCCGGTCTTCAGGGAGCACCCAGTCTTATGGAAACTGTTAGTAACATTGGAATGTTCTTTCATGAGCAGAATATGGTTCCATCAACTTAGGCCCAGCTGCCCGCAGGAGAACAGGCAGATAATTGTCATTTCTAAATATCCAAGTATGCTGTTGAATAGACAGAGGAAAATTGAAATTGGCTCTCCAAGCTGCCCCTGATTACAAGCATTGTGTGTACTTCAGGGCTGGGCTCCAATTGACTGACGAACAGAAGCCTTCATTGTTTTACAGTATTAAAGAGAACTGGTATAATTAAGCCCTGCTGTGATGTGAGGTTCATGGTCATTGCCTAAATGGCTTGCTAGACGTAGAAACGAACCACCAGCAGCAGCCAACTCTGTGTTCTACTGTTGCTTCTGGGTCTCCTCTCTGAAACTGTAAGACTCTAGAAGCTGGTGTTTTCAGGACTCTGACAGCCTGTGTTCTCAACATCAGGCTACATAACCAGGCTTTAGTGAATCTCTTACGTCATTCGATAGTAACATAATGTGACAAGTGAGCCAATGAGATTGCTCTCAGCATGGGACACTTGTTTGTCTGAGTTAATCTCCCGAGTCTGCATCAGCAGCACAAAGCTTCAGAAACCCTGAGATGACACCATATGCCAGCTGCGGGATACTGCTTCGTTTCTTTGGAGCCCTCCGCTTTTAAAAGAGAAGAATATCGTTGTCGTCTTTGTTCATCTCGAGTTTGGCCTGTCATGTTAGTGACACTCTATGAGTGTAGCCTCTGAGATTACTAGGAAATTTGATCTCACAGCAAACTCTCTGTTCTTCTGGATCCTTTAATCTTTCTGGCCCCCTCTTCTGCAATTTTCCCTGAGTCTTAGATATGGAAGTGTTTTGTAGATTTAATCTATCCATTTGGGCTGGGATCCACAAATCCAGGTTTCCATTTGGTGTGAATTTCTATCTGTTGAAAATAGAAGTTTCATTAGTGAGGGGTGAAGACTCCACTTATTTGCGTGTATCAGGACAAATGTTTATAAATTGTTATTAGTGGTTATGCTGGTTTAGTAAATTAGTAGTTGTAGATTCTCCTCTACTAGCCATAATTTCACTAACACTGAGTACTTAGCTAGGTTTCCAATACCAGGCAGTTTCCCTCTTGTTGAGCAAGTCTTAAGCCCAGTGGTCATGCTAGCATAGATCTGGGAAAAAAAACCACAAGTCCTCAGCTCATCAGAAAGAGCTATAAGCAACTGAGGAAAACTAAGAGCTGGAGAGGTGGTCTTCCCAGAAAATAGCACACCAATTGGTTGTCCAGTGCCAAAAAAGGTCAGCCCTGAAAGATACATACAAGGAACATTGTACAGACTGAGCAGGTTGTATTTAGGGATGTGACAACAATTAGCTACTACTTACATATGGGATATATATATATATATAAGAAAAAGCATGTTGAGGACTTCCTTGCTATCTTTTCCATAAAGGTGTTAGCTCTCTGGAGTTTCTATAAGCAAGGGAGAAGACAAAAAACGTGTGAAGGCTTGGAGCTTGCCTCCTACCTTTCCACAGTACTGCTTTGAGCCATGTTGGCTCACACAGATCCTTTCTGCCTCTGTCTTCCAAACCTGGGTTAGTATTGTGTCACTTGTTGAATCAAATGGTGGGTGGGCCTTTTCTCCTGAAGGTTAGTATGGTACCTTAGTGAGGAAGTGTCTGTGGTGATATGAAGAGCCTCTACGAGGCCTCCTAAGTCTGAAGTTTAAGTGCCCACTAGTTGAAGTACTGTCCTCACCACAGCTGAATGTAGTTGGATCAGGAAATAGGGTACTGTGGTTGCAATTATGATGCAAATTCAGACAGAGGCATTCTGGAGTGCAGTAGACTCTTCATGGAGCATGACTAGTGCTGTCCTTTTGAGGAGAGAAGAGAAGAGAGGAGAAGCAGAGGAGAGGAGAGGAGAGGAGAGGAGAGGAGAGGAG